>NW_028250598.1:0-59881 GCF_964263255.1 Lissotriton vulgaris | reverse complement strand
TGGTCACTCTGCACCAATCCAGAGAACCCTTATAGTGATTTTAGTGGTATTAGACAACCTTAGAAAGCTCTCTAAGTGGTAGCTGTGGAGAGCAGCCTTCAGGCTTAGTCCAGAGGGAGTGTAAAGCAGCTTGTTTTACCAGAACATAATCTTATTGATATAGATTAAGTGAAAAAGAACCAAACAGTGTATTTATCAAAATATTATTTATTATAAGACACTGTTTAACACATACAGATATCTCCTAGCCGGAGATATTCACAATGCACACAATACTTTTCAATAGAAAATGGTAAGTAGCACAGTTACACAGTAGTCGCCAGGGGGAGACCAAACCATATACGAAAATATTGGTATGTGCACCACGACTCAAGTCAAGACTCTACCCAGAAGGCATAGAAGTACCAGAGACCCAAGGAACCACCCGAGGTAAGTAACCAGGAACCCCACGGAGGCCAAGTACAGAGTGGGAACACGACCGCAGGCTCAATACAAGTAAATGGGTAAGTTGTGGTTGCAATTTTGAAGAACAAGGACCCTTCACAGTGGACCCTGAAGAAACCCTATGGAAGATAGAATGTTGGAAAGCCTCCCCACCCGTGGATACCCTAGGAACCAGGATACCTACATCAGGGAAGCCGGGTGCATAGTGGTGAAGTGGCATCGGAAATCGCTGTTGAACTCAATGGAGGACTTCAGGAAGATGCCGCTGCTGGAGAAGGTGAAAGTATCCGGTGGATTCGAAAGCTGGATTCAAGATGAGAAGTGCCTGCAAGCAGAGGGGACAGAGTCTATGCCACCCAGGAGTGACCAGGAGGCATTGAAGACGAATGCCCACCTATGTCGGGTGCTGCAGGAGAGCTGACGGTGACCTTGTAACTGCAGCTGTGTGGACCAGGCAATGCTGTGGAAGACCAGGAGGTATGCACAATCTGTCCCATGCCAGATGTCGAGAGTTGAGGGGTCGGTATCTGTCGGAAGCACCAGCAAGCCTTTGCAACTGCAACCAACGAGGAAAGTGAAGAAGGTACAGGGTCGGGACCAACAAGGTCCAGATGATTCACCACAAGCAGGGAGGTCAGAGCAGGCTAGAGCAATCAGGGGAGCCTGCAGAAACCAAAGGAGACCCTCAGGAGGACTCACAGGCCAGAGGTACTGGAGTAGCAAAAGGTGATGCGATGGGGATGAAGTTCTTGGCCATAAGAGATGCTTGAGGTTGGGGTTACTTGGAGCCCGAAGATCTTGGTGGAATTAAGCCAACAAGCCTTCGCAACTGCAAGTCGTGCAGTGGACAGAGGTGAGGTTCCTGCGGCTACCACGTGGGATACTGGCCTCAAACTTGGTGAGAGGACAGGGCAGACCTAGAGGGATGTTAAGAATCACCAGTTTTGCTGAGCCTTTCAGAGTCTGTTGGAGCCCAGGATCATCAGACCGATATACTTAGTTGCGTTGCCTGTAGATGGAGGGAAGTGACTCATTCACTTCAAGGGAGATTCTTTCAGGTGTCTTGGATGCCCATAGGCCTTAGAAGCTTCCTGTATAGAGCACAGGAACGGATGTTGCAGCAGACGAGCAGGGCGATGAGATAAGGAGCAGCAGGGGTCTTCCCAGTTGCAGCCTTGATGCCCAGAGCGAAGTCCAGAGTGCCCAGATGGACAAAGAAGTGGTGTCTTGAAATGAATCTTGTTCCACAATGAATCTAGGGACCGACCCTCAGATAAGCCATTAATTACCCTAAGGAAGGGGTTGGGACAATTCATGGGTCCCTCCCAGGGGAGGTGTCAGACAATGGGGAGGATACTCCCATCTCCTTTGTCCAGTTTCACGCCAAAGCGGGAGCCAACAGCTCCCTGAGCAAGTCTGAACTGGACTGTGCAAGGAGGGTACCAAATGTGCCCTTCAAGCAGTCTGAGTGGCGCTGGCAAGAGCTCCCACCCAGCCCCAACACACTAAACTCTGTTTGGGAGGTGGTGACATTTCCCAGTGAAAGGATACCTATTGTTCTGCCTTCCCCTGCTCAAGCTTGGCTAAGTAGCAGGAGGGAAGAATCGTGTCTCTGGTCGGCAGCAAAGCAAACACAAGGAGATGATGGACACTCACCCCCAGTCACAGATCTGGGTTGAATCCATCATTGTACTTTACCTCACTTTGCCACCCCAGTTCAGACACAGCTATATGCAAATCAGTCTTGACCCTGAGCCTCATGGGAACAGTCCAGCCCGAACTGCTAAGCCATGTCTTCCCTGGACCGGAAACAAGCATCCTGGGACCGGTTTCGGGCTAAGAGCCCTCTTCAGCCAGCTTGAATCCAGTGGCAAAGTGAGTAAGGGACCCACGTCTGGGCATACCCTGCCAACTCTGGACAAACAAATCAAACACAAGGAGATGATGGATGGAGCGTTGAAACTTTTCAAACACTCACCCCAAGTCACAGATCTGGGTTGAATCCATCATTATTCTTTAGCTCACTTCGCCATCCCAGTTCAGATACAACTATATGCAAATCACTTTTGTGTCAGGGTATTAATTTACATGGAACCTGTGACTGTTCTTTGATCAACTTATCCTGCCACCTGCAAGGTTCTCCAGCTGCAGTGATAGATCCAATTTTTAGGCAGCTTTCTAACGGAAGCTATAGAATGTTGAATGATCACAGCTGCTGTGGCATGTTGCCAGGAACAGCCTATCTTGTAACTGTGTCAGCCAGGGTCACTTGTTGTATGCAAGTATTGTTTCCTAAAACTAAGACAGACGGGGAGTCACTGTTATGGCCTTCACTGAACATCTCTTTTATACAAATTGATACTTTAAGCAGAATGAAAACCATTCTTTTAAAAAAAACTGTGCCAATGACCTCGTCCAAAGAGACGTATGAACTACAATTTGCAAGGTCCTCTGCAGAGATACATGCCCTATTATCGACAAACTGCCCTGTACATTTCGTAGAAATGTTAGGTCGTATCTTAAACATGTCTGATACCAGTGGTATTGTACATGTATTTAAGACAGTTTTTCGGGACTGTTAGCACCTTTTGAAGCCGTCCTCGGCATATTTCCAAACTTCATGCACTCTGTGTTCGGCGGCCTGCCTCTCATTTTGGGACTCGTAGCAGGAATACTATTTTTGTTCCTTCTGCTCCGATATGGCAAGTCCAGTCACCAGCGACACCCAGATTACCTTAGAGAACACTCCTAGCAATGAAGTGTCGTGAGCGCATGATACAGATTCTGGGCCTGGCTCGTTTAAGAGACCTGAATACCACATAGTTTCTATCATTCCGACCAATATGGCAAGATTGCATCTTACCTGTTCTACGATGCCTGCTATGTGGGGAAGAATGTGTGTTGGACATCTGTCTAACACTCCCATCAGCACTGCCAAAGAATGTTGATACTTTGCTTGGTTCGGAAACGGCTCATGCATTGTGTTGTCCCCAGCGGCTACCAATCCTGATGACGGCATTCGTTGAGATCTCACAGATGCAATCTGCTGACGGTGAGATACGTGGATCGACAGGCACACAGGCACCATCTCCATCTCCTTCGAACATTGCTAATGCGGCTAACGCTGACGGCGATGCTTCACATTTTTGTGCAATCGGTTCACTAAACGAAGTGGTCCAACTTTCACTTACTGTGGTAGACAAATTCTTTACCAGCTTAGAAGATTTGGGGCCAGATGTAGGTAATCCCAGATTACCGATTCTTAAATACTGAATCATACCGATTCGGTATTTGAGAACAGGCAAATAGGATGTAGGTAATTTTCCCCCCAAAATTACCGAATCGGTAAGTTTCTGTAATTACCGAATCTGTATTTACCGATTCGGTGATTGCCAATTATTCCTATGGGCCGATTCGGCAATTGGGGGAAACATTGAAGGGTGGCAGGGTGTCACTTTGACACCCTGTTGCACCCCTCAATTGTGTATGGGTACACATGTTGCAGACATACATGCCCTAAGGGCATGTATGTCTGCAACATGGCACTGTTGTAAAAGCAAAAAAAATGCTTTTCAAGGATTTTCATTATTTACCACCAACTTCTAGTTGGTGGTAAATAATGAATCCTTAACTGAGGAATGCACTAACTTGAGTGCTTCCTACATCCTGGATTCGGTATTTTACCGAATCGGTATGTTAAAAATTCGGTATTTTACCGAATCCTTAAATTACCGATTCGGTAAAATACCGAATCCTTAAAAAATGCCACCTGGGGGGGCGTGGCTAGCAGCCTAGCAAGATGGCTGTGTAGTTGAAGAGCTCCAGGGAAAACTCAGCCCTTCCCATTAATCCACATACTTATCCGGCACGCTACAACACTCCAAGGACCTGACCCGAGGTCTAGGACCAGGCGGGGATGATCGGTGAAGCTCCGAAATGAATCCGGTACCGGGAACCACGAAGGAGAAAGGGCGATCTGAGGTGGCCTACACGGCAAGTGTGGACCGCGGCCTAAAGTTACTCGAGGCCTGGAGATGAGGAGGAGCGAGGCTTGGCAGCCTGCACACTCTTGGCTGAGTTCGCGACCCGCACTACGGTGGGCAGAATACTCCGCAGGGAGCTGGCGGCAAACAGCGAAGCAGATACAGCGGCCTGAGCAGCGTGACGGCCGAAGACGCCGGCTACAGGGAGACCTCCAACTGGTGGTGCCGCGGGGCCGCGAGATGTGGCGTCTACAGCAGATGGTGAGGGAATCATTGCACCGCTGGGACGGGCATTCTGTGGGATCACCCCCCACCCCCCTAGAGGGTGAAAGACTGACGGCAGGGAAGACGGGATAACCCACGGTGGCCTGCCCCCCGACCAGAAGCCGGGACCTAAATTAGTTGGAGGTCCGGGAGGAAGAAAGGGGCGTGGTGGTGCATAACAAGGCACAGGCTGGTGGTGAAGACTTCCATAAAATGGCTGACAGGGTAAAGCAGGTGGAGGTGGTCACGAAATCTCTAGTAGAGGACACATCGGAGCTACAAACGGCCGTATCCCGAATCGAGGCAGGAAACAAGTTATTAAAGGAGAAGCTCGATGACCAGGAAGGGCGCTCAAGGAGGAACAACATGCGCATTCTTGGTATTCCGGAGAGCGAAGGCACTCAAGCGATGGACCTCTACGTGGAAGATCTGATAAAGTCGAGACTACAACCCAAGGGCCTATCCAGCTTTTTTTCCGAGGAGAGAGCACACAGGGTCCCCGGTGGTAAGCCGAAACCAGGAGCGACCCGAGACCGGTATTAGCCAGATTATTTAACTTTCGAGACAGAGATGTGATCCTGCAAACAGCAAGAGTCTCGCCAGCAATCCGAGTACAAAATTCAACAATTGCCTTCTTCCCGGACTACATGGCTGAGGTCTCTCGTCGCAGGAGGAGTTTCATGGAAGTCAAAAAGGCACCACGAGCAGAGGAATTGCCCTACTCCATGCTGTTTCCGGCAAGGCTGAGAGTGGTAGCTGAAGGGAAAACGTGGTTCTTTGAGACACCGGAAGCAACATATGACTGGCTCGAGGGCTGGAGGCAGGCAGATGGACCCCGTCGTGGAAACAGAAATCACCGCCGCTGGACGGGAGAAGAACACTCAAAAACGCAAGCATCTAGACGATTAAACTTGGATCCCCCACTAGAGAAAGATGCAGATGGGATTGATCACGATCCACACTCCTGAACGATCGAATCCTGGAACATTAACAGTTGCACAGAACAATGCTGGTCGGACCGGCCTTGGACACTGGACTAAGGCGGGGCTTGGAGAGCATGACCCCTTACCCCGACAAGCAAGTGGCAGACTTGACGTGTCTCAAGTTCCACTGGTTGGTGAATTCACAACTGCTTTCAGCGAGCGGAAACTATTCCTCCCTACATAACACACACATGGCTCTGAACTCACAAATTAGCGATTCATGCGGCGTAGCGCGAGAGGCCCCAGTAACCCCACTGCAAATAGTAACATAGAACGTAAGAGGGCTGGGGGATAAGATAAAGAGGGGACTGGTGTTACAAGCCCTAAAACGCCATGGCCCAGCACTGGTGCTTCTACTGGAGACACACCTCATAGGGACAGCGTGTAAGGCTATGGACAGATGGGGGTACAAAATGGTGACACACTCAGACTTCTCCTCGGGATCCAGAGGGACGGGTATCCTAGTGCGAAAGACATCCCCATTCATAGTTATGCAGACCAAGGTAGATGATCAGGGACGATTCGCATCAGTGCAGGGTCAATGGGAAGGCAGACTACTGAATATAGTATCAGTATATATATCACCGACACTACACTCAGTGGCGCTTTCAGCGCTTGGTAAATTCCTCCTCAGCTTACCAGAGGGAGACCTCATCATAGGGGGCGACCTCAACACTACACTAGATGCAACTATAGACAGGTTTCCTCCGCGACCCCGGAACTCCGGAATCTCCCACTTCAGTGGCTTCATAGAGGCTATGGGGTTGGTAGATGTTTGGAGACACACGCATCCCAGCGCTCTTCAATACACATACCATTCCACTGTGCACAATAGTCTGTCCCAGTTAGACTGCTTCCTGATGTTAGGTACCAGGCTCCAAAATGTTGAGGAGGTAGATATAAGGCCCAGGGGCGTCTCGGACCATTCACCAGTGCTACTTACCCTCTCCTGCAGAGAGAAATCCCGCCAGCGGCTGTATCCTATTTACCCTAACTACATTAAAATTCCTGGCATTAGGAAAGAACTCGAGAACACCACTAAGCAGTATTTTGAGGAGAACACTGCAACAGTAGATTCGCCCTCAATAGTGTGGGAAGCGTACAAGGCGGTCCTTAGAGGTCAAGCAATTGCCTCAATTACTGGGTACAAGAGGTCACAGCAGAAGGAAGTGGCAGAATTAGAATTAACTCTACAAGCGGCTGACACAGCACACACTGCAAACCCCTCGCCGGACACAGCTCACATCCTGTCCCTCCGACAGCAGCAGTATAGGGACCACCTGCAAAGACGGTCGGTAGATAACATTACGGCAACAAAACACAAAATATACAACGTGGGGGACAAAGCTAGTAAAATGTTGGCCTGGTTAGATAGAAGAGGGGATGGCACTAGAGGAATACAGCAGCTGCAGACACGGGAGGGACAGATCCAGACACACCCGGAGGACATAGTGCATACACTAGCATAGTATTATCGGGAGGTATACACTCCGACCTTGGAACTGACAGAGGCGGACGTACTAGACTCCCTCAGACATATAACGCTACCAACCCATACACTGGAAGCGGCCTTGGAACTGGAGGCGGAACTGACGATTGAGGAATTGCAAAATGCGATCCGCTCAATACAATCTGGGAAAGTACTAGGACCCAACGGGATCCCCATAGAATGGTATAAACAAATGACTGACACTGTAAGTGCGCCCCTATTAGCAATGTATAATCAAAGTCTGGAAAAAGCCGAGCTCCCACTAGACCAACGGATAGCGACAATAGTAGCGATTCCAAAACCTGGTAAACCCCCGACAGAATGTACCTCATACCGCCCGATATCACTGCTAAATGCAGAAGCAAAAATCTTTGCAAAATTATTAGCGAATAGACTGCCCCTTCTCCCTGTCTGAAGCAGGGAATCTTTCCTGGGCTCTTTCGCTGCTCCGAAGCTTCTACTGGTAGTGTAAAGGGCAAAGCCTTCCAGAAGCGCCGATACTGCCATCACACCACAAACACTTACAGAGGAGGAAGGCGGAAAACGCAGGTCATCGGTACGAGCGTGGAGCGAGGAGCAGTCAGCCGCAGACCCGCCACAGACCAGCAGCGCTCAGAGTGGAAGGTGGAGCAGGAGCTGGCGGAGCGGTGAATGCAGAGAGCGAGGCTGGTAAAACTTGGTGCCCTGCTTTAATCTTTATGAGACGCATGGATTTCGGGGAAAACTACTTTCTTTAAATGAGTGCAGTGAGTGAAGAATCTTTCCGTTTTGCTGTGAAAGAGGAGGCAGGAGCCTCTGCCTATGCCTTTGCCCTGACAATAGTCGATTAACTGATTAAAGTGCCTGCTACAATTTTGGGGCTAACTTCTCACCTTTCATCCTGCCGGTTGCTGGTTGCTGCTTCTTGTGGGACCCTGTGCCCGCAAGTCCTCCCGCCGCCGCTTTCCTGACAATAGCGGTCGCCGAGTAGAGGACTCACCTACCCAGCATCCTTTGCGGCGCTGCTTGGCGCTCCTTGACATCGTCATCCCTGCGCCCGGAGGCGCTATAAACAGCTTGTAGCCTCTGCATCGCTGGAACACACGCGGGGCACGCCGGGGCAGAAGGCGGGCCCGTTGTAGCCCGCTTGAGACCGAGCGAGACTGGACTGGGCCCCCCCTCTAACTCCTGGCATTTCGTGCCCTGTTAAACTTTGGACCTCAGATATTGGAGTTAGTGTGCTCTGGTTGGATTCTGGTCACTGAAATGCCTGCTCGGGAGAAAAAGAACAAGACTGTTGACGGACCATCAATATTAGGTACCCTGGATAATTTTATTACCAGAACGAACTCTGTTATAGATCAGGGGATAATTTTGATGGAAAGGCGGGTGTCGCAGGATCTGGCATTTGCAAAAAGGTCTTCTATGGGTCACCTGGCCAACGCACTTACGCCGGAACCCACCAATAGAGTAAATACCACAGACATCGAGGTGCTCATGCATACTCCTCCTAGCTCGCAGGGTTCTTTTTGCTCCCTACCAGCTCCTAATACACACACATTAGTGGTGAGGTTCCGTGAGAATCGTAATGGCGTTTTTGACTCGTTCGAATATGGACGAGTTTGGTATCTATGAACCGCAAATGACGAGTTTAGTGGGTGTACGCGTTTTCGCTACGCTGCCCTGAACCGTTCGTCTTATTCGTGGGTTTTTCCATCTGAACCCACGGGTTCCATTTTAGATACGGCATCCATTTTGTCTCTTGCCCTCAAGTAGCCAGCGAACGGACACTGTCCGCTTCGTGACCCTGGGATTCCCAAGCTCTTGCGGAAGACACGTGTTCCTTTGAGGATGTCTTTACGGTGAGGGGGATGACACTGCAAAGGTAGATGGCTCCGCTCGAGGCACATCTTGCCGTGCCGGTCTATTGTTTCAGCCGTGCATGCATTAGGCACGAATCCTTTGATCCTGCAATCGTGCTTCCGATATTGCCCCCTACACTCTTTTTCAATCTGTTGTCTATCTTTGTCTTCCTTGCACCTGTTTCTGTCTCTTTTCTTAACTCGTTTACAGCCAGAATGGAATGTACTTAATGATGGGATAACGTACTTTTACAGTTGGGAACCGGTGATGCTACTGTAATTATGTTCCGGGCTCCTGGATACATGAAAGCAACCCTTTTGAAGTTTACTGTGGGAACTGAGTTGTAACCTTTTATTCGCCATGTTGTGCTATGACTAAAATATGTATAAAAAGGAGCGAACCTCTGTGGCCATTCGAAGCAGTCTCTCAGAACCTACACGTAGTGTACTTCTTGCGATTTCTGTATCCCTGCAGTAAATAAACGCTGATCTTTGACGCCGAAGGAAGTGTCCCGTGTCTCTGTGATTTGTACGCCGGAACAGGTAACCCACGAAGGTTTCAGGTGTTGTTCCCTGGCACCGCTGGGCCTTAGAATAGCCCAGTCCTTCAGTTGGCGCCCAACGTAGGGAGACATCAGCGGTACCGGTCCAAAGCCCGACGATCGTGAAGAACTCTGTGTGAAATCTCCGAGGGAAGGTGCACCCCGCTTCATCGATCCTGTTGTCGAAATAAGTGGTCCGAAGACTTTTCCCGCGAAGATTCCCGCCTCCTGACGGCTGCGACGGACTGATGCCCTGACTGTCGACCTGTTTTGGCGCCTGGCGTAGTCCTTTGTACGGCGAGACGATAGACGGGCCTTCCTGGTGACGCCATTGTTCTTTCAGTTAAGTATTTGTGGGTCGCTCCCAGAATCCTTGGTTGTTACTTGGTTGTTTGCCTGGTTCCATTGCATTTGTGGTTCTTAGTTGTTGGTTCTTAGTTGTTGGGTTTTATTTGACGATTGCAATTGCCAAAAACCGAGGGTCTTGCATTTTTGCGAGGACATCGTAATTCGATAACCCTTGAAGTTTGTAAACTCGGTTAGTGTGCACGATGCCTGGCCGTAGTACTTTGTTTGGTTTCCTTAAATGTTGTGGTACGGATTCCCGATTGGAGGACTCATGTCTGATACCTCCAGTTGGAACTCCGATCTATGAGCTCTATAGTCGCGATGCAGTGGGTCCTATCGTATATAATGATTATTGGATCCGCTACACTAAAGACGATGGTGTCCTTAGTTGGCCACCCCATGGTAGTTTCGAAACTGCAATTTTGGACAATCTTGAGGCAAAATTGTTTAAAAAGAAAGCTTGAATGTTTGATTCCTTTCGGTTATGGCGCAAAGAGGCCAAGCAGAAAGAAATTAAACAGATTAGGAAAAATAAGAGAGAAGGTATCATTACGGTGATGCGAAATGCAGAGCAGTTTCAGCGAGACAAAGAAGAGAAGGAAAAGGAAGTTTTTGCTAGACTACAGCATATGGCAGTGGATAAATGTTATCCGGTTTTGCCGTCCAATTCTGATAAGAAGGGGGGAGAAGCGGTAGAGGACCCTTTGTTTTTTTTTTTTGTAGATTTTTTTTTTTTATCCTCATTTGCCACCTTGCCACCCATAACTTCTATCTTAGTCCACCACTGGGCTGATTTGTCTCATAAGCTGGTTTAGAGCAATGGGGCGTAGACAGCACATATTCTTGAGTCTGGCCTTTCTCTGAACTATCCCTCTTGACCACCTGACCCAACATGTGTGTCCTCCACCATCTCTATTTATCGTCCTGAGAAAAGAAACCATATACCAGCGAGACAGGCACGGGCTTAATCATCGGACTTTAACGTAAAAATAATTCAACCAAAGCATAACAGGAAGGGCATCCAAAATCCTCTATTTCTCTTAGAATGGTCTAACATATCAAGCTTAGCCATGTACCTCATAGCTAAAATCCAATCCATTAAACTAGGACTAAGTGGTGAGACCCATAGTTTACATATCTCTTGACGTGCTAGCAACATAGCATAAAAAATAAGTCTAACATTATTATTCAAAAATCTGTTTTCTAATCATATCTCCCCGTAATAATCAATTCAGGGCTTACCTCGATGCGTTGGTTCAGAGATTTGGAGAGAGAATTACTTACATCAATCCAGAATTGCTTGATTTTTGGGCAGGACACAAACATATACAAATCATCCACATTTGGAGCTTTACATTTTGGACATCCAACAATTCCTCCATCTCTAAATTTAGAAAGTCTATACGGAGACCAATATGCCCTGTGAATGGTAAATAAGAGGTTTCGCCTTAGGTTTGCAGGTTTAACAATACTATATAGCATGCACATAGTTACTTGCCATTGGTTTTCAGTCGCAATCCTTGGCAAGCTGTCCATCCACAGGGTCTCTGGCAGAACAAATGGTCCATCTTCCATTTCTAGTATTTGCCAATACCAGAAAGCTACTTCCTTCTTAAAGATCCCTGACTCCAACTTTAGCTCAAAGTCATTTTCAATTCCAATCTCTGTTTCCAAGTGATTTGCCCAGCTTTGAATCTGTAGATATTTATATTTTGAAAAAACTGGACCCCACATTTGCTGGCAAAAACCCCATGAGATAAGTTTGCCATCTTGGAACAAATCTTTCCACCTTTGCAGAGCAGTTTCCTTTTTCAGATGTAGTGCTAGCGCGTCTTTTGTCCAGGATGGAGCACCAGGAGACTCCCATATTGGGGCCATAAAGCTAAAATAAGGCAGTTTAGTTATTTTTCTAATTTTATGCCATATCTCCGCCAGGTCTCTCAAAGTCTTAAGTCTCACCTTTTTAAAAAATGTAGGGTCCGCAAACTTAAACAAAAAACCAAAATCATGATATCCTGACCTTTTCAGCAATATTCCAAACAGCTCGCCAATCTGAGAACTAAGTAGGGTACCCAACAACATCCTACAATTTTTTAAACAAAAGGCCCATGCATACATTTGTATATCTGGGGCCCCCAACCCTCCTTTATTTACTCTCCTCCTTATTTTCTTCCATGAGATTCGAGAGGCCTTTGACGCCCAAATAAACAATGTTATCGTGCTCTGTAACTTAACCAGCCATTCCTTTTTAAAACCCAACGGAATAGTCTCGAACAGGAAAGTAATTTTAGGTACAATCACCATTTTTACAAGATTGGATCGACCATATATTGAAAGAGGTAAATTCATCCATCCTTTTAGGGTATCAGCAACTTCTTTTTTTACCCTATCAAAGTTAGTTTTTGCCAAGTCTTCAATTTTTTGTGTAATCCTCACCCCAAGATATCTCATTTCTGCTGTGGTTTTTATCCCTCTTGTGTTAAGATTCCAGGACATTATTTCAGTCTTGTCTTGGTTTAACTGGTAACCAGAGATCTTACCAAAATCCTTTGTTATCTTAACTAGATTTTCCAAAGAACCAACCAAATTTGAAGAGTAAACAATAATATCGTCTGCATATAATCCAAGTTTCTTTGACCAGTCCATCACAACAAAAGGGGGTATCTCCTCTGAAGCTCTAATTTTACAAGCAAGAGGCTCTATATATAAATTAAAAAGCAAGGGTGATAGGCTTGGGTTTTCCGGGGAGGGAAAAGGGTGGGGGGTAGGTAAAGTAGGTTGTGTGGGGAGGGGAGGGGTAGGGGTCCTGGAGGGGTTGGGAGGAGGAGGGTCAAGGGAGAAAATAAAAAAAAATATTCCTCAAGAGCTGCCTTACTGTCAAATAAGTAGAAGGGAAATTTGGGCAGTGCATTATGAGCAGGATTACTAATAAGGAGCTAAGGTTCCTTACATGGAATGTGAATGGTCTCCGGGTTAAATCGAGGAGATTATTAATTTTGAAATATCTAGAGGATTCACCAGCCCAGGTCATTATCCTACAAGAGACGCATCTAACAGAAAAGGAGAGTAAGGAGATATTTAGTACTCAAAAGTGGATTGCAAATGCTATTTTTACATCTCAAGACTTGGTTACAAAAGGGGTGGCTATTTTGATTAGGAAAGGAGCTGATGTAGTAGTTGAAAATAATTTAGTAGATAGTAGAGGAAGATGGGTGATTAGTAAGTTAAGACTGGCGGGTGAAGCGCTTGTTATAGTCGGTTATTATGGCCCGAATGTGGATGATCCAACAGTTTTAGAAAAAATTGAAGTGGAGTTGTTGGAGTTCTCAGGTAAAATTATTATGGCTGGAGACTTCAATACAGTATTAGATCGCAAGTTAGATAGAACTGGTAATGATAGGGCAATAGTAAATAGCAAAATGACAGCAAAGGTAAAGTCAGTTATGGCACAGCAAGGGCTTTGTGATATTTGGAGATTTAAAACGGCACAGCAGTCAGGATTTACTTTTTATAATAAAAAATACAAGCATAGTTCACGGATAGATTTTTTTTTGGTGGATACTAGGTTGAAAGAGCGGGTTACTAGTGTAGAACATATTGGGGCACATCTATCAGATCACTCTGCAGTGAGTCTAAACTTAAGATTAGATTTAGAAGAAGTGAGTTCTGTCTGGAGATTAGACCGAACAATTTTAGCAGATGAAGAATTCCTAGAAGCTCTTAAAGAAGAGATGCTAGTTTTTTTGGAAGCGAATGTGGGTTCAGCTAAGGAGGATACAGTATGGGAGACTTGCAAGGCGTTCATGAGAGGGAGAATGGGAGCTCAGGGTGCGAAGAAGCGAAGACTGTATCACAGCTTAGTTACTAATTTAGAAAAAGAGATTCGAAATTGTGAATCCAGTCGAACCACACAGGGGGGTAACATTTCAGAAGAGTCAGCTAAGAATAAGCTTTTAGATCTAAAGATTCAACTTACGGCAGTACTTGCTCAAAGAGTTAAAGAAAGATGGGAAGCTAGTCAGTTGGCACATTTTTCATATGGAGAGGGATGTGGCAAGTTATTAGCCTGGAAAGCCAAGAAAGATGCTATACGTAATCAAATTAAAGAGATTAAGAAATCGGACACAGGCCAAGTTATAACAGAAAGGAAACAAATTGTAACAGCGTTTCATGAACATTTTGTGAATGTATATACAGAGGATCTTTGTCCAAATAAAGTGGAGATAGACAGTTGGCTACCCTTAGTGAAACCACTTGCAGTGGATGATATGTTGGAGTTAAATAAAGAAATCACTTAAGAAGAGGTGATGAAAGTGATTAAGGAGAGTAAAAGGGGGAAAGCCCCTGGGCCAGATGGCCTCCCAGCAGAAGTATACAAAGTTTTAGGAAACATAATTGTTCCCACATTATGTCATTTGTATAATAAAATCTTTAGAGGGGAGGTAACAATTCCAAGTTCATGGAATGAGGCAACTATTATTTTAATACTTAAATCAGGGAAATCTCCAAAGAGTTTGGATGCTTATAGGCCTATTTCGCTTTTAAATTGTGATTACAAATTCTTCGTCAAAATCCTAGCGGACAGACTCGGTAGAAATATTCACAAACTGATCCATGAAGATCAAAGGGGTTTTATCAAGATGAGATACCTAAAAGAACTTACTTACTCATTGATAGGAATGATAGATTTAGCTTCCAATTATGAATACCCCTTGGCAGTGATCGCGTTAGACGCTGCCAAGGCCTTTGATCGAGTCAACTTTGCATACTTAAAATCACTCCTGTGTTATCTCAATCTAGGAGACAAATTTACGCAATCTATTTTTGCCTTATATTGTGCACCAACATCGCGAGTATTGGTTAATGGGTCTCTCACACTCCCTATAAAAGTAATGCGGGGCACCCGACAAGGATGCCCTTTATCACCCTAGAGGACCCTTTGTTGTCCTATCTACTGAAATCACCACCTCCATACGCACAGGACACTACAGTCCCTGTGGTACCTCCTGCCCCTCAACCTGTTGTTCCGGCAGCTGTTGGTCAGCCTGCCGTTGGTCCTGTTCTTCCGAATCTTCTTGTCCCTCAAGTTGTCCCTGCTCCCTTACCTGCCCTTCTACCTACTGCTCCACTGCCTATACCTTCTCAGTCTATTGTTCCCGCTACTTCTGCTCTCTTGGCTATTCCTACTGCTCCTACTGCTTCTACGTTCAGCCCTCATGTTGTTGCCCCTGTACTTCTCTCCTCTTCTCCTGCTGTCCGTAGTCGCATACCTAATGCTGTTGCCAATCTTTACTCTCCATTTGGACCGATCCTTGGGTCCGATGTTTCTGATGTCTCTCAGAGACGAAGTCAAATTCCTGGTGGTAGAGAGAGTGAGACGTTAGTGAAAATGACGCAAAAATGGATTATTTACAACAAGGGGTGGTGAGGGACAGAGTCTCTGAATTAAGCAGAAAGCTCGCACCCAGTCAAGAGATCAGGGTTAGATCCAACACCGTTTTTTAGCTCACTGCACCATCCCAGTTTCAGAACCTGGCTGTATGCAAATTAGTCTGTTCCTGTCCCAGTGCATGATGGGAACAGGGCAAACCAAACTACAAAAGCCAATTCTTACACTGGGAAGGAAACAAGCTCCCGGGGACCGGTTTCTGGCATTACAGCCGTCTTCGGCCCGGTTTGCTTGAATCCTGATGGTGCAATGAGCAAGGGTCTCACATCTGAGAATACCCTTCCACGCTTAGGGTGGACAAAAATATTTACAACAAGGGGTGGTGAGGGACAGAGTCTTTGAATTAAGCAGAAAGCTCGCACCCAGTCAAGAGATCAGGGTTAGATCCAACACCGTTTTTTAGCTCACTGCACCATCCCAGTTTCAGAACCTGGCTGTATGCAAATTAGTCTGTTCCTGTCCCAGTGCATGATGGGAACAGGGCAAACCAAACTACAAAAGCCAATTCTTACACTGGGAAGGAAACAAGCTCCCGGGGACCGGTTTCTGGCATTACAGCCGTCTTCGGCCCGGCTTGCTTGAATCCTGATGGTGCAATGAGCAAGGGACTCACATCTGAGTATACCCTTCCACGCTTAGGGTGGACAAAAATATTTACAACAAGGGGTGGTGAGGGACAGAGTCTCTGAATTAAACAGAATACTCTCACCCAGTCAAGAGATCAGGGCTAGATCCAACTGGTAAAGAATTGGCTTGGTAGTTTAGTCTGCCCTGTTCCCATGATGCACTGGGCCAGGGACAGACTGATTTGCATATAGCCAGGTTCTGAGCTGGGATGGGGCAGTGAGATAAATAACGGTGATGGATCAAGCCCTGATCTTTGGACTGGGTAAGAGTGGTCTGCTCAATTCAGACACTCTGTTCATCACCACCCCCTTTTGTAAAGCAAAAATGGATTAGGCATCCTGCTAAGTACACCCCGCGCATAGTTTTCGAGACGTTCTCTCAATTTAATGAGCCCACGCAAAGATTTGTGTTTGAGGAAATGTGTAAATCCTTACGAGAGGAGTGGGATAATGATGAGGTAGACAATGTACCGCCCGAAATGACTGAACTCCAGAATCAGTTTTCGAACGGTATGATTGTGGGTGGTAATGTTCGACGTGCTTTAGAGCGTCTCTTATCCTTTCGATCTACAGTACAACCTCGAGCATTGTTTAATGACGACACTGAGGAGTGGATGGCACAACCTGGTCAGTATCCCATGTGAGAAGTTCCTCCAGTGTGGATGCCAGGTAATCCTGGTGCTAACCCTCCAATTTTGCCACACTTCCAGAGAGTTTGGATACACCTCCTATAGAAGCGGTCGGAAGTTTTGCAGGTGAAACAAACTTTGCCTGACCCCCGCAAAAATCCGGCAGGTTATTATAAGGAGTTATCCCAACTTGTGGATGCTACTGTTATGAACCTCGCCGATATTGATATGTTGTTCGGTAACGTAGTACCTCAACCAATTTGGGCAAAAATCCGTCAAGAAAATCACGTAGCCGAGTTAGGCGGTGATTGGGCTGCTCTTGCGGCGGCCGACGGACGACAAATTGGCGGGGCTAAGCCTGAACAGCTCATTACTGATCTGCCCCAGAGGATTATTACACTTATGAAGACACTTATGCCAGCAATGAGAGTTAATTGGGATAAACTGTCTGCGTGCAAGCAAAAGAAGGACGAGAGTGTCTCCGATTTCTTTACCAGATTTGAGGAGGCATTCATTGATCACAGTGGTCAGGATATGAGCACTGAGGGTGGTCAGCGATTGTTTGTAGATAAATTTGTATCAAATTTGTTGCCTGAACTCAGCAACAAATTGAAAAATTCCGAAAGTTCGTGGGCTGTTTCTACCTCTGCTCAAATATTAGCAACGGCTCAATATTACGAAAATAGAGAAAAGGAAGAAAGTGATTGTGCAGATAAGAAAACGAAGGATCTTAAAACTAAGGTTCTGTTGCAGCAAGCGTATCCTCCGCGCTCGAATCAAAATGACGCACAGCAGAAAAATCGATCGCAATCACAGTCTTCTAGGACACAGTCACGTACTGACTCCTCTACACAGAGATCTATGCTTGGGTACAATCAATGCGCATACTGTGGAGGTGAGGGCCATTTGAAGTTTAATTGTCCGGTTTTACGTGACCGAAATAATGGTGTTTCGGCTCGAGGAGGTCATAGTGGTCCTCAACAGGCTTCACGTGGTAGAGGTCGCAGTGTCACTCAAAATCAGAATGAGCGTTCTACCACTTCATCAGACTCGAACAATTGCTTTGATCAGCGCAATTCATCCTCTGGTAGATCTGCACAGTATCATGTGGACGACTATTACGTCGAGCATGATATCGATGCTGACGGTAATTACTAGGACAGCCACAGACAAAGAGAGGGAGTAGTATTAGTTCCGGTTGATCAGAGAGTGCCTTACGTCGCAGTTGCCACATCGGGCGTAGTTGAGCCTTTTCTATTGGACACTGGTGCAGCGAAAAGTTCCATCATGCATTCGAAACTCCCTGGCGCACCTTTGTCTGGCTTAACGAATGTTTCCGTTGGATTCTCTGGCGCCCCCGTTAGCAATCCGGTTTCTAGCCCTTTGCCCCTTACAATTGGGCCACGTGACCTAGAGGCTCCTTTGATTTTGACTACTGGTTGTGGTGAGAATCTTTTGGGCCTGGATTTGTTGAAGCGGTTATATGCGACTCTGTATTGTTCTCCTGCGGGAGTGGAGCTTACATTGGGTCAGAGAGTGATCTCTCCTATGTACTTGTCAACTGATAAGCTTCCACCGGAATTGAGTTCTCTTCCTGAGTCTTTGTGGGCAACAGGTCCCAATGACGTGGGCCTGCTGGACATATCACCTTATGTTGTCCAATTGAAATCGAATGTGCGATTACCAGATATCCCCCAGTATCGTATTTCTCTTGATGGTGAACGAGCGCTGTTAGCGATCATTTATGACTTGATCAAGAAGGATGTTATTGAGGAAACTCGGGGAAATGTGTGTAATAGTCCTGTGTTACCTATTTTGAAACAAACTGATCCATCCAAGCCTCCTGTGTACCGTTTTGTTATTGATTTACGGGAGGTGAATAAAATCGTGATTCCACAATTTCCTGTGGTGCCTGACATTACGGCTTTACTGACTCTGATTCCAGCCTCTGCCTCTTGGTTCTCGGTAATCGATTTGAAGAATGCTTTCTTTAGCATTCCGATTGCTGAGGAAAGCAGAGATCTATTCGGCTTCTCATTAGGTGGTCGCAGCTTCAGGTTTAAACGCGCTCCTCAGGGCTACTGTGAGAGTCCATCAATCTACAGCCAAGCCCTTAAGAGTCAACTTGATGCGTTTGTGTTACCGGCTGGTGCGGCCTTGATTCAGTACGTTGATGATCTGTTAGTGGCTGCTGACACTAAGCGGATTTGCAAAACGGCTACAGTATCGCTGTTACAGCATCTTTGTGACTTACATCACAAGGTGTCACCTTCTAAGCTTCAATATTGTTGTCAAGAAGTAACCTATTTAGGTCACTTATTGTCAAAGGAGGGAAGAAGGTTGACCCCAGAAAGAATTGCAGCGATCGCTCGAATGACTGTGCCAACAACTCAGAGAGATGTGCGTGCCTTTCTAGGTATCACGTCATACTGCAGGCAATGGATTCGAAATTTTTCATTGCTAGCGAAGCCATTGGTAGCCCTCACGTGCAAGGATGTTCCGACTCCTTTGCCATGGACTGAAGAGTGTCAGAAAAGTTTTTCTGAATTGCGTGATGCGTTGTGTTCGGCTCCTGTGTTAGGTACTCCTGATTACAGTAAGCCGTTTACACTATACGTTCACGAGAGAGAGGGTTGTGCGTTGAGTGTCCTGACGCAACAATTTGGCGGTAAGCAGCGTCCATGTGCATATTTTTCCTCGACCTTGGACCCAGTAGCGAGAGCATTGCCGAGTTGTCTAAGAGCGACAGCGGCAGCTGCGGTGTCCATCCGGCAATCTGCAGGATTATATGCTTACTGTGATGGTTCCACATGCAGTTGACACTCTCTTGAATCGTACAAAAACTCAACACTTGACGAGCGCAAGGTTGTCTGGTTATGAGTTGACGCTTTTGGCAAGTCATATACAAATAAAGCGTTGTAATGTACTGAACCCGGCGACATTGTTGCCGACTAATATGGAATCAGATGATGTACCACCACATGATTGTTATTTACGAACTGAGGAAGAAACGAAGGGTCGTGTTGACCTAAAAAACACTCCATTGGCAGATCCCGATGGTACCCTGTATGTTGATGGTTCATGTTTTAAGTTGCCGAATGGTGATGTAACGACTGCGTATGCTGTGGTGACGTTGAGTACGGTTGTGGAAACTGCGAGATTGAGCCAGAATTCAGCGCAAGCGGCAGAGTTGATTGCGTTGACGAGAGCGTGTGTTTTGTCTAAGGAAAAGCGAGTGAATGTGTTTACAGATAGTCAATATGCGTTTGGCGTTGCACATAGTTTTGGCCGTTTGTGGAGAGAAAGAGGATTTATGACATCGCATGGTACAAAGATCCAACACGGACAGCTCGTGAACGATCTTTTGGACGCACTTACATTGCCTAAGCAGGTGGCAATCATTAAATGCAGCGCGCATCGAAAGGTTACGGATGATGTTGGTCGTGGTAACGCATTTGCGGATGAGATTGCAAAGGAAACAGCTAAGAATCTTGCAACCCGAATGTACGTTACGAGTTCAGTAAGGTGGCCGGCGGAGACTGGTATGTGTGAGGACACTGTTGAGAGCGTGAAAGCGATTCAGAATGAGGCCACAGAAACTGAAAAAACTAAGTGGAAAGAAAGCACGGAAAAGTTAGATGCGCATGGATGTTGGGTTGATTTGTCAGAATGTCGGAGGTGGATGTTACCAGATGCATATGTGCTAGCCGTTGTGACTATGGCTCACGGCTTGTCGCATATTAGCGCGAAAGGTATATGTAAGTTGTTGCCCCCTGTATGGAAGAATGATGGTATCGCTAAATGTGCTGAGAGAGTGGTTAAGAATTGTATGGTATGTATGATGTATAATCCTGGCAAGGGCACCCCCACTCCACCTGGCCATTTTGCTCCTCCTACATGTCCTTTTGAGGTTATCCAATTGGACTTCATCCATATGGAGAGATGCAATAACCTGAAGTACGTTTTAGTTGTGGTTTGCGCGTTCTCCAGATGGATTGAGGCCTATCCTCTTAAAGATAATACTGCCCTGTCCACAGCGAAAGTCCTACTGAAGGAATACTTTCCTCGGTATGGAATGCCACGGATTGTAGGGTCGGATAACGGAAGTGAGTTTGTGGGGAGTGTGGTGAAGAGTGTGTGTAAGGGCCTTGGAATTCGACAAAAATTCCATAGCGCCAATCATCCCCAGTCAGCGGGTTTAGTTGAAGGGTACAATGGCACTCTGAAACTGAAACTTGCTAAGATTCAAGCGACGACTGGTTTGTCATTGCCTGATGCCTTGCCTCTAGCTCTCTTGTCGACCAGGGCGACTGTGCACTCTCGAGTAGGGCTTAGCCCATATGAGATTGTGTTCGGCCGTCCTGCGAACATTTGGGGGGTCCCGAGGCCTAAGGCATTTGATAGTCTCGAATACCCAATGTTGATTGATTATCTTCATGATCTGACTGCTAAACTGAGGTTAATTCATCAACAGGTTTTTGAAGCTCTACCGGCACAGACAGAGGGTCCTGGACATCGGCTCCAACCGGGTGACTGGGTTGTCACCCGCAACTTTGGGAGAAAGCGTAACTTGGAGCCGAGATTTGTGGGTCCCTTCCAAGTCCTGCTGGCGACAAGGACTGCAGTTCGGTTGGAAGGCAGAAAGAATTGGGTGCACGCCACCCACACCAAGAAAGTCCCGATCCCTTTGCCAGCAGATTCTTGGGTGAGAACTGGAATTGCCGCAACGGAAACAGAGACCCCTCTACGTTTTGTGCCGTTTAGTGATGCTCAACCTGTAGGAGACACTTCATTGCAGCCAGATACATTTGTTGAATCGTCAGCGTTGGAGAATTCAAGGTTTGAACTGTCACCTGATTAATTGAACACTGGTTCGCAACCTGACCAATTATTTGAAGAACAGACTCGTCCTGGAAGAAGTAGATATTTCCTTCGTTCACGTGACAAAGACTAATAAAAGCAATCCCTTTTTGTTTTCCTTTTTTGAATTCACATTACCCCCTTACTGTTGCCACGAACATTATGAACAATTGCATCCTCTATTAATTTTTGAGTTCCTTTTCACGTGTGTTCCTCTTTTTCCACAGCTAGGAGATTTGCATTAAAATTGAATGTTTGATTAAAGATAACCTTTTTCATCCGGGTTCACCGTAGGGCCGTGCGGGTACTTCCTTCTGTTTAGCAGGTTCCTGACACTAGGTCGGTTACTTTTGTCGATTCCTGGGAACTCCTGGGAATTGATAATCGCTACTCAGAACGAAGTGCGTCAAGAACGTTACGGACGGTTTTTAGAGGATGGATTTCTCTAAGTTGTCGGAAGTAGAGAGGATGTCGGCTCAAAGATCGAAATTGCATAGGGTTGTACGAACAAAATGCTTTCTGTTTCAGGTGTTCCTGTTGTTTCTGACTGTTTCTATGCTATTGGTGGGTGGAGTGTATTTTGGAATACAGTCGTTATTGCCTTCCGCTTCACCTACTTCTTTTTCTTCTGAACCGAATTCTATTCCCACTGTTTCTCCACATTCCTTTCATCCTCTGCCCCAACATGAACAGGTTAGACGTGCGGAATTCATGAACAACTCCTTTGTCCAGCTCCTACATCAGCATCAGTTAGTGATGAATACTACTAACTGTTGGGTGTATGGGTTAATGCCACATACCATGGATAGGGGTATTCCGTATTTGGTTCTTCCTTACAGCTCCCAGGGGTCAGCTCGAGCATTCCAAACTATGTTCCGTAGCGCACTAGATTCCTACCCCCATCGAGAGCCACGCTCTGCAGATCCTGGTCCCGGCCCGTACCACAAGCCTTTGGCAAGAGCGATTGTTGACTTAGATAGAGATATTTTTGATGCATCGCTTATTCCAGAGTAAGAGGTGCGAGCGTACAAGGACCTGAGTGAGGCTGAGTATAGCATGTCAGTGGGTCATAGACAGCTTAAAAGCTCGTCTCCGATCTGGATCGTACCCCATCTCGGTAATTTCTGCTTGCAAGGTCTTGGTCGTAATCCGCGAGCTCAGCTTGGGAAGAGTGCTTGTACTGAAACGTATGTTTTACCGATGCTCTCTTCCCCTGTTTTCCTGACTGCCAAGGGTACATACTTTGTATGTTACGATCGCGCATATACATGGTTGCCCCGTGACTTCTCGGGCACCTGTTATATTGCGAATCTGTTGCCACCGACTTTTACAGTTGCCTCGGACTATCACAAGACTAGAGTTGTGAGAGGCGTTATTAGCAAAGAGGACACTGCCGGTCAAGAAGCAGGAGACTTTTTTAAGGGTTTCCTGCCGTTTTGGGGACCTATGGTTAATAGTAGGAACCTGAGACAGTTGACTCGTGTGGTAGAATCGACTGCTAACATAACTGCAAATGCTCTTGGTAATCTGACAGCAGAGCTTCAGGCGGATAGGCTTATGACGTTGCAGAACCGTATGGTTCTAGACGTTGTTCTTGCAGATAGAGGTGGTGTGTGCAAGGTGATCCATTCGAGTTGTTGTATTTTCATCCCTGATAACGCTCCAACTGTATATCAAGCCATCTCGAAGTTGCATAAGATCTCTGAGTCCATACACGTGGACGTAGGTGATTGGACGCTACTAGGATGGTTTTGGGGCCTAATGTCGACGTGGGGTTGGAAGATTCTGATGATCATCGGGGTTGTTGTGACGTTTCTGTTCACGTGTTGTCTTTGTGTGCAGTGTGGTCCTGCCTTATGTGGCCTCTGTGCTACGACGTGTATAAGACGGCCATCTGTTACCAAAGAAGCATTGATGGATAGAATAATGCTGCAGCAACATCTGAATGATTTGATGAATATCGAGATCGATTCTGATATCGACTAGTGCTTGCCTACAAGAGGGCAAAAGGAGCGTCTGAGGTTCCGTGAGAATCGTAATGGCGTTTTTGACTCGCGTTTGGTATCTATGAACCGCAAATGACGAGTTTAGTGGGTGTACGCGTTTTCGCTACGCTGCCCTGAACCGTTCGTCTTATTCGTGGGTTTTTCCATCTGAACCCACGGGTTCCATTTTAGATACGGCATCCATTTTGTCTCTTGCCCTCAAGTAGCCAGCGAACGGACACTGTCCGCTTCGTGACCCTGGGATTCCCAAGCTCTTGCGGAAGACACGTGTTCCTTTGAGGATGTCTTTATGGTGAGGGGGATGACACTGCAAAGGCAGATGGCTCCGGTCGAGGCTCATCTTGCCGTGCCGGTCTATTGTTTCAGCCGTGCATGCATTAGGCACGAATCCTTTGATCCTGCAATCGTGCTTCCGATATTGCCCCCTACACTCTTTTTCAATCTGTTGTCTATCTTTGTCTTCCTTGCACCTGTTTCTGTCTCTTTTCTTAACTCGTTTACAGCCAGAATGGAATGTACTTAATGATGGGATAATGTACTTTTACAGTTGGGAACCGGCGATGCTACTGTAATTATGTTCCGGGCTCCTGGATACATGAAAGCAACCCTTTTGAAGTTTACTGTGGGAACTGAGTTGTAACCTTTTGTTCGCCATGTTGTGCTATGACTAAAATATGTATAAAAAGGAGCGATCCACTGTTGCAATTCGAAGCAGTCTCTCAGAACCTACACGTAGTGTACTTCTTGCGATTTCTGTATCCCTGCAGTAAATAAACGCTGATCTTTGACGCCGAAGGAAGTGTCCCGTGTCTCTGTGATTTGTACGCCGGAACAGGTAACCCACAAAGGTTTCAGGTGTTGTTCCCTGGCACCGCTGGGCCTTAGAATAGCCCAGTCCTTCAGTGGATCCGCTAATAGATCCAGAAGTTGTGGAAATGGTAGCGGAGGCAGTAGAGGACAGCTCCCAAAATTCAGGAAATACCAGACAACTACGAGGAAGAAAGGAAGGGGCAATACCAGAAAGGAAACAGGAAGTGCCTGTTGCTGCAAGTAGTAAAAAACCTAAATCCACTAAGGGTTCGGATCAAAATGTAACAACATCTGGTGCAAAACCAATGGTTGATTTTAATAATCAACTTTCCAGCATTGAAGGCACTCGTCTCGTAGCCTTAAGTCAGGACGAGACACCGGGAATAAGTGCAGACAATAACATAAACAACATACGGGGTAGATCAGGTTCTGATGGATTTGATGAGGATTTCCTTTTAAATAACCTGGCATCCTTATTAAAATCCTTACTTGCCCCTTTGGAAGTAAGACTTTCTGGAATAGAAAAATAGCTTATTAAGCTTGAGGTTGAGGTAAAGAGCAATAAGGCGGGTGGGAAGCCCAAAAACATTTCAACAAGTACACAAAAAGTAATTGTGGCACCCGATGTACAGCTTACACAGCAAAACACGCGATCAGTGGCGCAAGCCAGCTTAAGTCTCTCACACCCTCAAGTAGCAAAAGGTCCCATAACCTCTCAACAAACTTCTAGCATTGTGGGCAAAGAATCTACACCACTTGCATTACAACCTAAAATAGGCGAAAGGGACACCTTTGATGAAATCCCCAGGCGGGCGAAATCAGCATTACTGCCTCCACAATCGAACCCGTATGTTATAGTTTTAACGGGAGTTCCCGAACTGAAAAACTCTAGCCATGAGCTATTTATCTGTTTAAAAAACAAAGTAGAACACTGGCTCAATATAAACAGACCGCTACCCCCTCACATGCGAAGTAACATCTTGATGGTGTGCAGGGTACCCTGGGTGGGACATACACCAAAAACAGGCGCAGGAGATTGTTTTTTGGTTAATTTTAGAGATCCCCGTACGGTGGAGTATATTTCCTCCTGGGAGCAAAATAACTTTAACCATAACCAAGGGACAATGATAGATGTTATACCTCTATCGTTCTTTTTCCCACCACCCACTTACTCGGACACCGCAGGAGCATGGTCATACGTGGGGCATGGACAGGGACATGGTAGGATGGGTGGATATAGACAGGGCCCTCCATACTTAGAAAACTACCTACCATTACAAAACAGGTTTAGTCCGCTGGAAATGGTTGACTGACTGAAGTAGCCTAACATAAGCATCAAGTTTCCAAATGGGGAGGGGGATATGGAGCAACACTTCGTCTTCTTGAAGCAAAATAACTACACTAATATGGACTGTTACCCCAATGAAATTAATACACCGGTTTCAAATGTTAATACCCATCCAAGAATTAACTCTCCAGATGTAGAGAACAGATTAGGGGGTATAGAGGATAATGATCTTCCGTCAAACCCATTAATAATCCTCATCACACAGTACCCAGAGCAGGAAGGGGCCAGCAATCTACCACACTCAGTTATGGTCGAAGGGGCAGGTGCAAAGGGGAAGCCCATAACATTTTTATCATGGAACATTGCCGGTTTGTCAAATAAGTTGAATGATCCCACTTTCCTGGACTTTGTAAATGATTTCTCCGTAATCTGTTTCCTAGAAATAAAGGGGGGCTGTGTTGTTTAATTTTAAATACTTCCAATGTAAGGGCTGGAAAATGTATTTCCTCATCACAGTACTACCAGATGCTAGAGCTCTCATTGGAGGGATATGAGACCCTCAATTTTTATAACAACATCCCAAAGTGTGAATTATCCAGTGTCTTTGAGGGTCACTCACAAGTAATGCTAAATTCAAACAGGGATTGCCCTTCAGGAAATCAGGTTATATGGATGGGGTTTTTACCTGTTCTTTGTGCCCTAATGGCCAAACTGGTATATGTGGATTAATTAACGTCAATGGTGAACCCTGTACTCATTTTATACATACACTAATGGGGAACCTTGTAAATACTCTGATGTTCGAATTGGATCTAGGCTTTGCTAATGAATTGTGTGCCCCACAGGTCAATTTTAAACCCACATACAATGGAAGGGGCTGCAATTCACTAATTGATTTCGTCATGGTTTCGAGTAGTATCTCACACAACCTGTTTGATTTTCAAACAGGCAAAATCTCAATAAGCGATCAATATCCCAACAGCTTTTCCTTAAAATCCTTGAAGCACAAAAAGATCGGCTGGGTGTGGTAAACAATCTTTATCTTCATAAATTAAATCTAGCGAAAAGAAATGGCTACGCCCTTAAATGGGATACAATTAAGCCTGCCCCTTTTCTCCAAAAAATAATAATGAATAGAGTGGATGACTTTATGATTTGTCTCACGGAAACAAGTAACCCGGAAGCCGTGATGTCGGCCTTCACAAATATTTCCGTGGAGATCAATCACTCCCTAGAGGGACCAGAAAGGAAGAGACGAAAAGACAAAATTGAGGGGTGGTTCAACTCGGAACGTAGCAAAGCTCATGCAGTTTTAAAAAAAGCGCTAAGAAGAGTACCGAAAAATACTGCAGATATAAAAATCGCTAGAAGTGCATATTATGCAGCAGTAAAGAAAAGAAAAAAGGTCATAAAGCAGGAGGCCTGGGACGCTTTACATGAAGCCTGCACCCAGAAAGACAATACTAATTTCTGGAAGGCAGTAAATGCCCCTTTATTTGAGGAGAGGAACGTCGATTGCATTGACGTAGTGATAGAGGAAGCAACTTGGAGAAATCATTTTACCAGTTTATACAAGAAGGATCTCCTACCGGGGGGCCTAGCTCCTGAGAGGATGGTAGAGGCAGAAAATAGTTCACTGAGTTTATTTTCCCTGAACATTAACTTTGAAATATTTGAGATTGAAGTAGCTATAGCAGAGAGCTCAGGGGGTAAAGCCCCGGGGCCGGACGGGGTACCTGTGGACATTTATAAATCGAACGATAAATTATGGGCCCCTCTTTTAACTAATGTTTTAAACAGCTCCAATAAAATAGGGTTTTTAACAACCTGGCAGGAAGCAATAGTGATCCCCATTTTTAAAAAAGGAGATCACTATGGCCTAAAATGTTACAGGCCCATATCATTATTAGACTCCTTAATGAAAGTGGACGGCAGGGTCATCTTAAATAGACTACAGGGGTGGGCAGTGGACACGGGAGTTCTCTCCAAGTACCAATATGGATTTAAAGAAGGCTTAGGTACAGTAGAGCAAAGGTTAAATTTAGCTGTTCTTATTGGCAAATATGTGGTCGCAAAAGGAGATAAGTTATTCCTGACTTTTGTCGACCTAAGCTCTGCTTTCGATTGCGTCAGTCATGAAATTTATGGGAAACACTTTCCAGCTTAGAAATTGATCCCAGTATTATAAATTTCATTAAGGAATTGTACCGGGGGGCTGGCGCCAAGGTCCGTTTTGGCATAAAGGGAGAGTGTACCTCAAAATTTCCAATTGAAAAAGGAGTCCGACAAGGATGCATACTGGCTCCGTTTTTATTTAATTTATATATTAACAGTGTAGCATCCCATCTGATAGATAACAGGCAAGAATATCCACAAATAAAAGGCAGGTCAGCTCCAATCCTGTTATATGCGGACGACGCTGTTATCATGGCGCGTACGCAAGTGGGACTCCAGAGATCACTTAATTCCTTCTCTGAATTTATGAATGCGCGGGGTCTAAAAATTAACACCACCAAAACTTTCAGCATGTCATGCTCTAAAAACAGTAAAGTACAGTGTAATATTTATTTGGATGGTGCAAAGATTGATTCAACCAAAACCTTTTCTTACCTAGGAATAAACTTTGATAATAAAGAGACATGAGCCACAGCTGCAAATGCAAGGAAGCTAGCATTTTCCCGTGCCATCAGAGCTGTGCGAAATTTTGCTATTAAGCTTGGGAGAAGACCAGTGAAAATTCTGATAGATATTTATAAGGATAAGTGCGTGTCCACCGCAATTTATGATGCAGGCATATGGAGTATTATGGACATCAGTAAGATTCAGGCTTGTGAAAATGACTTTCTCCGTTATTTATTGGCAGTGCCAAAGTCAACCTCCACATATGTTTGTCACAAGGAGCTGGGCATAGTGTATGTGTCAGACCTCATTAAGTTGAGTCCAATCCTGTTGTGGCACAAGATTTGGGCTTCTCAAGAGACAGGGCTGAATAGGGAAATGATCAGGGATTGTATGAACCATCATGGGAGTATGAAAATAGAGTGGCTTAGGTATATGAGATGTTTTTCAATAGCCGTAGGTTTTCAGGAATATTTTGATCATCAGTCTAGTATGGCAGCTGTCTCCAGGAAGAAATTAAAGAACATTTGCCTTACATACCTGGATGACACCAGGTGGCAGCTGGAGGGTAAGAAGCCATCGGTAATGCAAAACCAACTGATGCTAGATGGTCCTGGCCTACAAAAATACTTAATACTTACTTCGACTAGTTTCACTCGGAAGCTGCTAACTCGTTTCAGGGGGGGCAGTTTCTTCAGATTTGTGACCTTTCCCGAGGTCAACACTTGGTCACAATCTTTGCCCCTCTGTCCCTGTGATGATGTGTCCCAACAATCAATGTTACATTGTATTCTTTTCTGTAAATTCTATTCCACAATCAGGAGAAGGTATATACTCATCTTATTTAAAATCTGGGGTTTAAGACAGTGCAGACCAGCGCTATTGAGATTACAAATGTTGGAGGATGAGCTTACCCTGTATAGCGTTTCAGTGTTTTTAAAAAGTATGCTGAGATTCAGACTGTCAATGAACTAATTATTTTTTAACTTACTCTTGGATATAGTGGCACTTCGGTATTTTTGTTTCCTTTGTTTTTAAATGGTTGGTAATATTTGTATTCGATGAAATTAATTGAAATTAATGAAAGAGATGAAATGTTTTATCTGTATTTTACTATGTGCTTTTATGGATTTCTGAAATTGAAACCGAATAAAGCTACTTTTGACTTGACTTTGACTGTTGACCCACCTCCCACAGTTGATCCACCCAGACCAGTGGGGTTTTATGCCCAATAGGAACACGACGCTCAACCTTCGATGGGTGCACGGGGTACTGGCATAACCCCCATCGTTGCCAGGGCCGGCGGTGATATTGTCTTTGGATGCAAAAATTGCATTTGATATGGTGGAATGGCAATATTTGTTTGCAGTTCTATTACATATGGGATTTTGGTACAAAATTTACTGCATGGATCCGACTCCTGTACACTAAACCTCTGGCTCGGGTTACGGCCAAAGGCCACATATCAAGTGAGATAACGCTGGCAAGGGGGACACGCCAGGGATGTCCCCTGTCGCCGCTATTGTTTGCACTGGTTTTGGAACCTCTGGCAACATTGATTAGGACGACCCCATTGTTAAAGTCAAGTCAAGTCAAGTCAAAGGATTTATATAGCGCGCTACATACCCGTAGGGTTTCAAGGCGCTTAGGAAGGGGAGGAGAATTACTTGTCAAAAATCCACGTTTTAAGTTGCTTTCTGAATGCTAGGTGGTTCTGGGTAAGGCGAAGGTAAGCGGGGAGAGAGTTCCATGTTTTAGCAGCCAGGTATGAAAAGGATCTGCCTCCCATGGTGGTCTTGTTGATGCGAGGTACAGTGGCGAGGGCTTGGCTGGAAGAACGTAGTTGGCGGGAGGGGGTGTAGAAGGACAGTCGTGAGTTGAGGCATTCTGGACCGATGTTGTAGAGTGATTTGTGTGCGTGGGTAAGCAGTCGGAAAGTGATCCTCTTATTGACGGGTAGCCAGTGGAGGTCTTTAAGGTGACCAGAGATGTGATCGTTGCGTGGGATGTCTAATATGAGTCTGGCTGAGGCGTTTTGGATTCGTTGGAGTTTCTTCTGGAGTTTTGCGGTAGTACCTGCGTAGACGGTGTTTCCGTAGTCCAGTCGGCTCGTGACCAGAGCGTGGGTGACTATTTTCCTTGTTTCGGAGGGGATCCAGCAAAATGTTTTTCTGAGCATGCGAAGAATGTTGAAGCAGGAAGAGGATACGGCGCTGACTTGTCTGTTCATTGAGAGTGAAGAATCCAGGATGACGCCTAGGTTCCGTGCGTGGTCTGTCGGGATGGGTGCTTTTCCGAGGGCTTCCGGCCACCAGGAGTCGTCCCATGCAGAGGGGGATGTACCTAAGATGAGGACTTCTGTTTTGTCTGAGTTCAGTTTCAGGCGGCTTTGTTTCATCCATTCGGCAACTTCTTTCATTCCTTCGTGTAGGTTGGTTTTGGCGGTGCTGGGGTCATTGGTGAGGGAAAGGATCAGTTGAGTGTCATCCGCGTACGAGATGATGTTGAGGTTGTGATGGCGTGCGATGGTCGCGAGGGGGCTCATGTATACGTTGAAGAGGGTGGGACTGAGTGAGGATCCTTGTGGTACGCCGCATATGACTTCAGAGGCCTTGGATTTGAATGGTGGAAGGCGGACTCTCTGGGTTCTTCCGGTGAGGAACGAGGTGATCCATTCAAGTGCTTTTCCTTGGATTCCGATGTTTCTGAGGCGCTGTAGAAGGGTGCTGTGGCAGACTGTGTCGAAGGCTGCGGAGAGGTCGAGGAGGATGAGGGCGACTGTGTCTCCATTGTCCAGTAGAGTTCGAATGTCGTCTGTTGCTGCGATGAGGGCGGTCTCAGTGCTGTGTTTTGCTCGGAAGCCAGATTGTGAGGGGTCGAGGGATTTGTTGGCTTCGAGGAAGGCGGCGAGCTGGTTGTTGACAGCTTTCTCGATGACTTTGGCCGGGAATGGGAGGAGCGAGATGGGGCGGTAATTTTTGAGTTCGGTGGGGTCCGCTGTGGGTTTTTTCAGGAGGGCGGTGAGTTCAGCGTGTTTCCAGTCTTCCGGGAAGGTGGCGGAGTTGAAGGAGCAGTTGATGACGTCTCGGAGGTGCGGTGCTATGACGGAGTCTGCTTTGTTGAAGATGTGGTGAGGGCATGGGTCTGTGGGGGATCCTGAGTGGATGGAATTCATCAGGCGGATGGTGTCCTCAGTGGAGATTGGGTTCCAGTCGTTAAGGGTGTTCACGGGGGGAAGATGATCAGCAAATGGTAGGGTGGGTTGGTTTCCGGGTTGGTTGTCAAAGCTGTTGTGGATGTCTGCAATCTTGTTGTGGAAGAATGAGGCTAGGGAGTCGCAGAGGGTTTGAGAGGGGGTGATGTCGTTGGAGTTGGCCGAGGGATTGGAAAATTCCTTGACGATGTTGAAAAGTTCCTTGCTGTTGTGGGCGTTGTTGTCAAGTCGATCCTTGAATGCTGTTTTCTTGGCTTTTCGGATTAGTTGGTGGTGAGTGCGGGTGGCGTTTTTGAAGGCGTCCTTGGTGCTGGTGGTTGGGTCTTTTTTCCAGGCTTTTTCAAGGGAGCGGCAGAGTTTCTTGGACTTCTTGAGATCATCGTTGAACCATGAGGCCTTCTTGCTGCCAGGTTTGTTTTGACGTTTTTTCAGTGGTGCTAAGGTGTCAGCGGTGTTGGATAACCATAGGGTGAGGTTGGCGGCGGCTTCGTTAGCGTTAGAAGAGAGGGCTGGGGTGTTTTGAAGGAGCGATGCGGAGATTTGGTCCGTGGTGATTTTGTTCCAGTTCCTTTGTAGGGTAGGTTGGAGGTGGATGCAGGGTTTAGGTTTGTTGTAGGTGAAGTGAACGCAGCTGTGGTCAGTCCAGAGGAGGTCCGTAGTGTGGCTGAAGGAGACATGGTTGCTGGATGTGAAGATGGGGTCGAGTGTGTGACCTGCGATGTGGGTGGGGGAGGTGACTAGTTGTTTAAGTCCGAGGTTGGCGAGGTTGTCCACGAGGGTGGCGGTGTTGCGGTCGTTGATCTTTTCGAGGTGAAAGTTGAGGTCTCCCAGAAGGATGTAGTCTTTGGAGGGGAGCGCGTGTGGGGTGATGAAGTCCGTGATGTCTTCACTGAATTTTGCGCGGGGTCCTGGTGGTCTGTAGAGGAGGGTGCCTCTGAGTGTGGTCTTGGGGTCGATGAGGATCTGGAAGTGAAGGTGTTCGGAGTTGGCGAGGTTGGCGTCAGAGCTGGTTGATATGCGGATTGATTTCTTATGGACGATAGCGATTCCTCCTCCTGTGTGGGTGGTACGGTCTTTGCGAGTGATTTTATAGTCTTCAGGGATGGCAATGGTGATGTCTGGTGCGGAGGAAGCATTCATCCATGTTTCCGTTAGGAAGGCGACGTCTGGAGAGATGGTGTCAAGTAGGTTCCATAGGTCAATGGCGTGCCTGTGCACCGAGCGGGTGTTGAGGAGGATGCATTGTAGGTGGTTGGGGTCGGGAATCTGTGGTGTGGTCGTAGTGGAGATGTTGACGGTGCCGCTGAATTTGCAGGAGAAGCAGGAGAAAGGTCCATGGGTTTGGCCAGGGGCGGCTTGGACGCAGTTGGGAGCGCGATCGGGGTTAAGGGCTAGGAGGGTTGCGGCATCGTAGGTAATGCGGGAGGGCTGGGCGGCGCGAGGGGCAGGGGGTCCGGCGCTGGGCGCGGTCCAGGCGCGGACGGGCGTAGACGGGCTTACCTTTGGCGCACCTTCGGCGTGGGTTGGGCGCGGTCGCTGCGCGTAAACGCTGCGCGCAAATGCAACTGACATATGTGGATAGCAGATGGGGAGGGGCGAGGGAGGGTCTGCAGGGAGGCGGGGTGGAGTCAACAACAAACAAAATGGCAGCACTAAGCAGGCAATAGCAAAACAACACAGGGGTACAATGGAGGCGAGCGCGATGTAAAAAACACAGCACAATTGCAGGCAATAATGTATTGTCAGGCAGCACAGACTCGGCGCTTCTCTAAACTAATGCTACTTATTAAAATGAATGCTCGGCGGTCTAGCGCTAATCACAGAGTAGGCGCTACAATTCACTAATGCTGGTTGTCTCAGAAATGCTCGGCGGTCTAGCGCTAATCACAGAGTAGGCGCTACAATTCAATAATGCAGGCTCAGGTAGGGAGTGAGACCGAGTCTCTGCGTGTACGATACCACTTCCAGGAGGCAGGGAGCAGTGAGTGGAGCGGCCGCTTCTGCTGAGAGCAGGACGGTCACAGCGCGATCGAGCTGGGGCAGCGAGGTCAGTATCAGTGGGAGGGAGGGTCTGCAGGGAGGCGGGGTGGAGTCAACAACAAACAAAATGGCAGCACTAAGCAGGCAATAGCAAAACAACACAGGGGTACAATGGAGGCGAGCGCGATGTAAAAAACACAGCACAATTGCAGGCAATAATGTATTGTCAGGCAGCACAGACTCGGCGCTTCTCTAAACTAATGCTACTTATTAAAATGAATGCTCGGCGGTCTAGCGCTAATCACAGAGTAGGCGCTACAATTCAATAATGCTGGTTGTCTCAGAAATGCTCGGCGGTCTAGCGCTAATCACAGAGTAGGCGCTACAATTCAATAATGCAGGCTCAGGTAGGGAGTGAGACCGAGTCTCTGCGTGTACGATACCACTTCCAGGAGGCAGGGAGCAGTGAGTGGAGCGGCCGCTTCTGCTGAGAGCAGGACGGTCACAGCGCGATCGAGCTGGGGCAGCGAGGTCAGTATCAGTGGGAGGGAGGGTCTGCAGGGAGGCGGGGTGGAGTCAACAACAAACAAAATGGCAGCACTAAGCAGGCAATAGCAAAACAACACAGGGGTACAATGGAGGCGAGCGCGATGTAAAAAACACAGCACAATTGCAGGCAATAATGTATTGTCAGGCAGCACAGACTCGGCACTTCTCTAAACTAATGCTACTTATTAAAATGAATGCTCGGCGGTCTAGCGCTAATCACAGAGTAGGCGCTACAATTCAATAATGCTGGTTGTCTCAGAAATGCTCGGCGGTCTAGCGCTAATCACAGAGTAGGCGCTACAATTCAATAATGCAGGCTCAGGTAGGGAGTGAGACCGAGTCTCTGCGTGTACGATACCACTTCCAGGAGGCAGGGAGCAGTGAGTGGAGCGGCCGCTTCTGCTGAGAGCAGGGGATCGGCTGGAGGGAGGGCTGGGAAGACCGCCTCTCGCTCTATGCCGATGCCGATGACATGTCAGTATACATGTCAGTATACCTTACAGACCCAGACCAAGGCATACCGGAGCTTCTCAAGATTTGAGATACCCTCTGGAGAGTGTCGGGATACACAATAAACTGGGCCAAATCAGTCATCTACATCCTGAAAGGACCGGAGCCGGCACTCCCCGCTGATTGCCAATTGGTGATTGCGGAGGACTCCATTTAGTATTTAGGAATCCATATCACTAACAATGCGACTGACTTCTTTACTAAGAACTTAGCGCCCCCCCCCTGGAGCGCTTACAGTGTGATGTCACACAGTGGGCGTCTCTACTCCTTACACTTTTGGGTAGAGCGGCATTATACAAAATGAAGGCCATGCCTAGATTTCTTTATGTCCTTGATAATACACCCTATTCGGTTCCACCCCGGTATTTTAAACAAATAGCAGCACAGATATCGGTCCTGCTTTGGGGTCACCGCCCGGCGCGCATAGCGCAGGCGAAACTATACAAAAGTTAGTATGATGGAGGGATAGCACTCCCGAATTTACAACTCTATTACTGGGCGGCGCAACTTAAAGTTATCAACCAGTGGATTCATGCACCTCATGACAACCCAGCATATAAGACAGACAGGGCACAGTTGGGCACCAATAGCATGATAGCAGTACTCTACAACAGAGGGTTAGCCTCGAAATTGAAGGGACCCACGAAACACACGACCATGATATGGTATACGGTGCAGGCAAGATTGGGATGGAGAGGGGTCATAACTAAACTTACCCCGCTCTGGGACGCCAAGGCGTTAGGACATCTGCGGCACAGTAAGGGATTTACACAGTGGGACAATATAGGCCTATCCACGGTGGGAGATCTATGGGACAAAGGAACGGTGAAACCCTTTGCCCAGCTCCAGCAGCAGTATGACCTGGGGCCGAACGAGACGTATAGATATGTACAAGTAAGACATGCACTGTTAACGGTCCTCCCGTCAGATACTGAGGTTCCTGAGGCTTCCCCGCTGGAGGATCGTTTACTTACTGACCACATGCACAAATGCGTTGCATCACTCACATACCGTAAATTACTTAATAACCTGCCAGACCCCACAACCATACTGCGGGGGAAGTAGATGACAGAGGTGGGAGACATTGATGACACTGAATGGCTAGAGGCTCTAGCGTCACCTAAAGAGGTGGGGATTTCTGCCAAACTTAGATTAGTACAGCTTAAAATCCTACATGATATATACTACACTAGGACCACCTTACACAAACTGCAAAGAGCGTAACACCCATACTGCCTTAGGGATTGCGGAGAGGAAGGTACCTTTCTTCACACCATATGGGAATGTCCAGCAATAGTAAATTATTGGCGTCAGGTATTACGCACAATATCACAAACTATGGAGATATCGCTTTTGCCAGAGCCATGAAGATGTCTGCTAAATGTATGGGAGCCTAACGACCTCACCCGTCATGGACAAACTTGGGTCACGCTGGGTCTCATGATTGCTATAAGGGACATTGCACAGAAATGGGGAGCAGCAGAATTGCCATCGCTAACAGCCTGGTGCAAGAACATGGATCTTGCTATGATCACTGAACGCACAGTATACAAGAATAGAGGGAGCCCACAAAAAGGGACTAACATCTGGGCAGCCTGGAACTCTTTCAGAGGGGACATTTGTGATCCGCTACCGGAGTCTGATGTAGATAGCTCAGATGAAGAGTAAAAGTGGGATGAGACAGGGAGGGGTTGGGTACTAAAGGGACTATTAGGAAATGTAAGATGTATTGTTGCTCTGATACTGAATTTGAGTTTGAACATGTCTCAATGGACCAGGGGAGAGACTGATTTAATAACTGTCAGAATTGCCAAAATGATGTTTGTATTTAATAAAAACACCCCCCCCCCCCAAAAAAAAAATGCCACCTACATCTGGAAAGTCCAATACCGGTCAGTAACGGCCGAAATTCGGTAATTTCGGCTGTTACCGACCGGTATTGGGCGACCTACATCAGGCCCATGATGTTTTTTGCAAACAACGAGAATGACTTTTGAAGTTAGTACAGAGCGTTCTATGGGACTCTGTATTCGACCATCACTTTTCTAAACCAAACTTCCAACTTTAGAACTCTATTTTTCTGCGATTTGAATTTTTCCCAAATTTCTTTTTTTTGTTTCTTTTTATTGAAAATATAAACAAGCAAGGCATGAAACATGTTATACAAAGTGCCAGTCCAATCGAGGAAGGAAAAGAAAATACAATGAGCAGCAGTCAACATAAGGAAAGGAAGGGGGGACAGGGGCCAACTCAAAGATACAATAGGATGGTCAGAATGCGGGGTCAGGGGGAAGGTGCGACATCAATGTTATCTACTGCAGGCGGTGCACATATGTCTCCACGATAACTATTCCAAGGTCCCCACACTCTACACCACTTCCGGGGACGGCCTCTGGCCAGATATACCGTCTTTTGCCTGAACATACACCAGTCCATGTTTTCCTTCCATACTTCGACTGTAGGAGGCCTCTGGGACCCCCATAACTGAGCAATATCTCGCTTGGCAATCATGGCCCCTGAGTCTGGCACATGGCCATCCAATAGTCTATCTTCAAGCGGGGACGACTCTGGAATTACCTCACCCAAAGGAAAAACCGACATTAAGGCATGGCGAACCTGAACATAGCAGAAGTACTCTGTGTCACCCAATTCAAACTCCGTCTTTAACATCTCAAACCATTCATTTACCGTAGGACAATGGGGGGAGAGCTCAAATTATTAAAAACTGTGTGTAGATATATTTACAAGAAGAGTGAAGACACAGTAAATGAAGGTGTTTTGACTTAAAGAAATTGGTCAAACACTAAAAATGTGTCTTTTGATCATAAAAGAATTTATTCCAAATTAAAATAAAGAATCATTTTTTAGATTAAATTCTGGACTGTACGAGTGGTCTGTAGAGATGAGAGATTGGTTGCTCATCTCAGAATAAGGTGTAAGTAGTTGAGCAGTATTGGCATTTGTTTTGCTGATCATACCAAAAACCACAGCGTTAAAGTCACCACCCAATAGCAATGATCCCTCGGGGAGAGCAAGGACAACCCGCCCCAAGTCCGCAAAAGTAGTTGACTGTAGGCCAGGGGGGACATAGACAGAAAGCAGGGAAAGAGTCTGGCCCTCCCACCTACCCGTTAGAGCGACATAGCGCCCCCTATCATCGAGGATCGTAGCGTCGATCTTCAGTGGGAGAGAAGTCTTAATTAGGATACCAACCCCCCTGGAGCCGGAGGAGAACCCGGCATGGGCGACCAAACGATACCCCTTCCTGTTCATGGCATGACAAGTATTACCTATCAAGTGTTACTCCTTAAGAAGGACCACATCAGGGGAGAGACGTTTCAATAATTGAAGCACTACCCCACGTTTAATCATATCCCCCAACCCATTCACATTCCAGCTCATCAGTTTCAGCCCCCTACCCCCCATCCGAAAGTGAAAGAGGATCCAACCCCAGTAAGAATCCAGCACTTCGACCAGAAGGTCTAACAATACATTGCCTTGCAGAAAAACAAACACACAACCCAACAGGAACGCCCCAATCCCCCCACCAACATCCCGTTACAAACCCCCCCACCCTGCACCCCTGCATAAGACTAGAAAGCCACCCCAACTTGTAGTGTGCCTGTCAACCCCACATCTAACTAAGCTACAAAAAGTTAATCAGACTAGGAAAGAGACCCACCAATAGCCCGTAACCCCCCCGGATGTCACAACAATTCACATTACTGGATTAGCGAACCACAGTTCGAGGCCCACTGGGGACCCCAGGAACCAGACAAAGGTGTCTATTCCTGTTCCATCGGTCCACCTTCCGCCCCTCCAGATTGTTCCTCTTGTGCACAATGGTTCGGCAGAGTGTCAAGCCAGTCAGCCATTGCCTCCGGCCGATCGAAAAAATAAGTGCGCTCAGCGTGTTCGATCCTCAACTTGGCCAGAAAAAGCATAGCGTACTTAAGGCCCATATCACGCAGTCTCCTCTTTACCCCCCAGGAAGCCAAGTCTCTGCTTTTGGACAGATTGGGTAAAGTCCGGGTAGAAGCTGATGGTAGTGTGTAACGACCGGATTCTCGAACCAGATGGGATCAGCTCCTAGGAGCCCCTCCAACCCAGTCGGAACGTACTCACCTCCCTCCTTAGAACGTATTTACAATGGGTATGGATACATGTATGTACATCTCGTACCTAAGGATGGGGAAAATAGCAATACACATGCATAGGTCTTCTACAATATCCTATTCATATCCTATTCATACCAACTAGTCTCACGGCCACCTAGGCCCAGACTGATCTACCCTAGGGCAGGTCTGATTATATACTCTCACACACACACACACACACTGATCTCCTTCAGTGCTCACTCGACACGCAATCCGGCGTGCCATACACACTGATCTCCCTCAGTGTTCACCCGACATGCAATCCGGCATGCCATTCACACTGGGCTGCAGTCCCAGTGCTCTCTCTCTTTATCCGGTCCACAATCCGGCGGACCTAGGCACTGGTCTCCCTCCCAGTGCTCGCTTACTTACAACCCGATCCACAATCCGGCGGACCTAGGCACCAGTCTCCCACCTGGTGTTCTCATTAACGCCACTTACCAATGACGATCACTCTCCTATGAATACCTTTGGAAGAAATCTCTCATTTGCTACTCGGGATGATACTACGATAATATGAATTAGCACGGCTTTCCAAATTGAATTATGTACCTTCTGTTCTCGGCATCAAATGGTCCCTCTCTCCCTCATTATTCAGTCACCTCTTACCTGACCGGGATTTACATCCGTTCATGAAAGCAATGTCTGACTAGAAGACCAAGTTACCCTGATTGAACAAGAATACAAGGCACATGTCGGTTCACTAAGAACTGGGGTATTTTATTACAATGACCACACTAATATATATATATATATATATATATATATATATATATATATATATATATATATATATATATATATATATATATATATATATATATATATATATATATATATATATATATATCCTGCAAAGAAAAGTGAAAGGTTAGAATAAGCAAACTATGGGGGGGTGGGGCGGACGTCACCTTATTAACGTGAAGTCGGGGTTCAGCAGTCATCTGGGTTCCCTTCTCGTCTGTGTCTTGGCTCGTCTTGGAATCACACCTCAGCAGTCACGAGTACACGTCTGCACCGCTATGCTCTGTCTCCTCTGCTTCCTTCCAAGTCACTGGAACCTCTCTCTTTATTAGCTGCTGTCTCTCTCTGTCTCGGATCGCTCTACGCTACTTCTCCTTCTCCCTTCAATCTTTCTCAAAGAGTATCAGCTTCATGATCTTTCTCGGACTTCAAAATGGCAACTGTCTGCCTGGAAGTAATTAATGGCATTGATGCTAACGGCTAGCTGCCGCCTACAGACTGACTGACTCACTGCCTAACACTTTCGCTAATATGGAAGCCTGTCCTTTCATGGAAAGTTACGGCCAGTAACCTGCCGCCCACCAAATTCTTGTACCTCCCCGTACCAAGGACACGTTCCCAGCCGGCCGGCCTGAAGTTGTGTCTTCGGAGTGGAGAAAAATACAGTCTTTCGATAAGGGCCAGCCTGAGCCGGTTCTCTCCATGCGAACAACACTTCGAAACTAAAACATTACACTTGGCCTAAAAAGCCTCTCAAGCTGCCGGGCAGAAAGCAAGATGGAGTCTCTCCCGTTTGAGGCCTGCAAGGCCCGAAATAAGCATAACTCCATAGAAGGTATACTAACACTCTTGCAAAAGGACGGATTATCACTAATACTAATGAATCTATCCCCTAACTTAAGTTTATAAGCCCTGATCTAAGGAAAAGGGTACGAAAATGCACTTCTGTGCCTTATGAATAGGTCCTGTTTATAGTTCTAATCCCTGTACTAGGAGGGTAATAGGCTGGAGTCATCTTCAATCATTCTCCCTCCAAAGAGGGCCGAAAAAGTCGGTCAGAACACTTCACCCTTGACTCCAGTCTATTAACCATGTTCTACACGGAACTAACATCTGTGGAAGAATAATAGGAAACAAAATTAACTGATCTATTCCTCTTGCCAAATCTACAATATTGGAGTAGAGAAGGAATGCACTGAATAAAGCAGCAAATGGCTATTAAAATACAAATAGAAATCACAATACCCCCTAATATCTGTCGTAGAGAATGTAAGTCAGGTAACCAATTGAAGAGCCAGTCAAACCAGCCCTGATCAATATGTTTTCTAACTTCTGCAGTCAAGTCGTGAAGTTTGTCAATATGGGCTTGGATCGATTTGGAGTGGTCTGACAAATTAAAACAGCAAAGACCCTCAAAGTCAGAACAATCGTGTCCATGTTTTAACAAAAGGTAATCAATGGCAGCGCGGTTCTGCAAAATTGCCCTGCGCTCACCCTGGGCATCTAATAACATGTCAGATAAAACAGTAGAAGTTTGGTTAATCGATTTCACCATCCAGCAAGCCCTTTTCCCGATCGACTTGGCGTTGTAAACTGCCAACGCCGGGACACCAATAATGGAGATAGCTAAACTTAGATATTCAGATTTAGAATAAAGATGAAGGGAAGAATCACAGTCCTCATGTAACATCATAGAATCACGGACTACACGGGAATAGGTATTGGGATGTGAAGAAAACATTAATAAACTCAGTCTGGTGATGGCACATGGACCGCCGAAAATATTTGCAGGAATTTAGGGCCAGGAGGAATTCCCGCAGGAAAATAACCAACCAGACGGTAACAGCATTGTACGGTAATGGCTAGGAGCAACTAATATACGTTTGCACGTCATATTATTTTTAACAGAAACACATGAATTCGGGAGTCTTTGTAAGCATAGCAAACGTTGATGAGCTGAAAAAGAAGTGGCAGCTTTCAACTTCAATTTTACACATTCAGTAATTGCTTTAGGATCACAGGTCAAGATAAAGCATAAATCACCCTGCATGATATTGTAGGTCGTAATCTGGGAATGAATTGGGGGAATTGATTCGGAAAGAACAGTACACAATGGGCAAAATTCGTGGGCCGCGAAATCGCCCAGAATAATATTGGGTCGGGCACTCGATATATTGAAAATGTGCTGCAAAGTTTCAGTGGAGGCAGGGACGGCAACCAAACAGGTCGCTAAGATGTCAGTCACAGAACGCATAGGGGTCAGACAAAAATGCGGGGAATTAGTAACCCGCTTAGCCAGGGTGATCCAAAAGTTCGATGAGGAATCCCACGCAGCGAAGGAACACGGAACTCGGGTTCTCCAATCAACCGAAGTCTGTGGGTTCTCTCCTCTCCCGGCGTAGCAGACCAAAAGGAGTCCAACGCCGGCACATCCTGCAGCAGCAGTCCAGAGAATGATCTGAAAGAAAATCAAATACAGGCATTATTCATTCTCGTAAATAACATTTGTCAGCCGGGACAGCTTCCCAGCTATCTTTCCCTGGTCTCATCACCAAAATGGTATTGTCATGACCGGTTGCAATAACTTCAGCCTGCTCAGGGGGATGTTTAGGCGATTGCACCCATATTTTCGCTCCAGGGTTGTCTGTAGAGCCGAAGCCTTTTTGGCCTCGTACAGTTAGCAAAGTTGGGGCAATGCCTTTCTTAATCTCACCACTGAAAACAGGCATAATTAGCAATTGAGCAATACGGTCAGTTTTTTGAATCGATAAATCAATCTCACTGCTATTCAGCAGGAGAACCTTAATCTCTCCCTGATAATCACTGTCAATCACTCCTCCGAGTGCTTGAACACCTTTTAAGGCAAGGCCCGATCTAGGGGCAATCAGTCCAAAACTTCCAGCTGGTATACAGACACCAACGCCTGTTTCAACAATTATTCGGTCCTTGCTTTTAAGAATAGTATCATTCATGGCATGCAGGTCCAAGCCTGCAGAACCTGGGGTCGCTCTACATGGAGCCAAAGCACTGGGGGTAATTTCCCAATACATTACAGTATTACCAATGGTGTTGGGCTTTGCATCAACATTTGGAGGAAACAAACGCATTAAAGGAGATTCTGCATGCAACAAGAGACGATTATTCAGAATCAACAATGCCTGGAGTAAAAAATCTCTCCAGTTCTTGTAATGTTCATCAGTTAACTTTTGCAGTTGTTCCTTTAGCAAACCATTCATTTGTTCAATCAGGCCTGATGCCTGTGGATAATAAGGAATGTGAAACACCCATTCAATGTTATTCTCCACACAAAATTCCTGCACCAATCTTCCACGGAAATGGAATGCGTTGTCAGATTGAATTTGAAATGGAACACCATAATATAATATGATTAATTCCAATGTTTTAATGGTATTGATTTGGGTAGCTTGTTTGCAAGGGAAGGCCACTAAAAGGCCACTATAGGTATCAACAGCTGTACAAACATATTGACAATTTTTGCTCATAGGGAGCGGGCCAATATAATCAATTTGCCAAATCTGAGCGGGCAATTTTCCTCGATGTAAATGGCCTTTAACAATATGTGGTACTTTCCTCTTTCTAGAATGTTGACAGATGGGACAATGCAGAATTATATCTTTAATGTAATTTAAAGGAATATAAATTCCTCGATCGGCAGCCCACCTGCTAGTGGCTCTCTCTCCAAAATGTCCTGCTTTCTGGTGGGCCCATTCACCAATCCCACCAAATCAGAATCTTGCATGTCCACCACTGCCTCAGCAATTTTAGATTTTTCATCTGCAATGTTATGAAAGAATTTGTCAAGGGAGTCTATCGGGGTATGAGCATCCACATGAAAGATTGTCACAGTACTCTGTGGGAGCATTTCCCAAATTTCTTGCCATAGTTCTTTTCCCCACAATTCTTTTGAATGCAATTCCCAATTATGAGAATGCCATGTTGGCAACCATACCGCCAGTCCGTTAGCTGTGGACCAGGAATCAGTGAAAATATGACATGTGCCAGGTAGTTCTTGCTTCAAAACTTGGTAAACTGCGTATAATTCAGCATATTGACTACTCTTTCCTTCACCAGTTGTACTCAGTAATTTCTGCGTGATCGGATTATAGGACACTGCCTTCCAATGTCGTTTCTCTCCAATGAACCTCGCTGAACCATCCGTAAACCACACATGTTTTCTGTCCTCCGCGGACAAATCATCAAATGGCTTACCCCACTTGACAGGAGATTCCTGTACTACAGGTACGGAGCAATCACTCCCAGTCTCGTTCGATGGCGCCTGCGCCACTTGCTCATGTAATACTGCCACACCTTTCTGACCCACACGTGCCCTGTCCTGAATGTACCATTTCCATTTAATCACGCTCGCCTCTTGAGCATGTCCAATTCGATGAGATTTCGGCGAGCTCAAAACCCACTGCATGATAGGAATTTCAGGTCTCAAAATTACAGCATGACCTAAGGTCAATTGCTCGGTATCCACCAGAGCCCAATAACATGCAAGCAACTGTTTCTCAAAAGGTGTATAACGCTCACCAGCCTCAGGTAACTTTTTAGTCCAAAAACCTAATGGCACTTTTTGTCTGCCCTGCTTTTGCCACAAACTCCAATTGGCATACAGACCTTGTACAGACACATTCAAATCCACATCACCCTCGCCCACAGGCCACAGATCCAAGGCGTACTGAATCGCTTCTTTTGCCAAAGTAAAAGCATTCTGTTGTGGTTCACCCCATTCAAACGCATTCTTTTTGCGAGTGACTCGATATAAGGGAGCCAATATCTGACTCAAATGGAGAATATGTTGACGCCAAAAACCAAACAAGCCAATGAAACTCTGAGCTTCTTTTCTATTCCTCGGAACTGCAAAGTCTAAAATTTTTCGTTTAACCTGCGGGGCGGGATCACCTCTCTGTGACCTTCATGCCAATTGATGCCTAAAAACTTAACATTTTGGGATGGACCTTGTAACTTATCAGGATTAATTTCCCAACCTTTTTCACGTAAACAGTCAAGGATCTGATCTAAATGGGTCTGGACCTGATCTTGTGTCTCACCTTGAATTAAAATGTCATCAATATAATGACATACCTGAATTTGCGGGTGTACAGATACTTCAGACAAATGCTCCGCCACCAGCCGGTGACAGATCGTAGGACTATGTACATAACCTTGAGGAAGACTTCTAAACGTCATTTGACGTCCATTCCAGGTAAAACTGAATTGTTCCTGACACTCGGGGAAAATCGAAATTGAAAAGAAAGCATTAGCAATATCAATAGACGCATACCATGTACCTGGATGCTTCTGAATTCTTTGAATTAAAGTAACAATGCCTGGTACAGCAACAGTCAAACGGGGTGTATATTTGTTCAGTTCTCGATAATCAACGGTCATGCGCCAAGAATTATCACTCTTGCGCACAGGCCAAACGGGATTATTCCAAGCAGAAGTAACCGGAGTTATAACTCCCGCGTCAACCAAATCCTGTATTGTGGCACTGATCTCTTCATGACCACCTGGAATACGATATTGTTTCTGAGAAACCACTTTTGTAGCCTGGGGAATTTTTATGGGGGGCATTCGCAAACGGCCAACCCGTACGGGTCTGGACGATATGTAGTGCTTAGTTCCAAATTGATAACAACCATCATCCAAATGTAAAGTCATTCCTTTTAAAATATCAATTCCAATTATATACTCTAAAAGTGGTACAACTAACACAGAATATTCTTTACGGGGAATTCTACCTATTTTCATCTCAAGTGTAGTTTGCACTGCGGGGGTCTCTTTTCCACCTAAACCAGTAATTGTGAAAAATTGTCCTTTAAATTTCTTCGATTTACCATGAATTAAAGTGGCCTCCGCTCCTGTATCTACCAATGCTCGGGCCCTTTGGATATTACGATGTTTCCAAAAAATGTCAATATCTACATAGGGTCTGTTGTCTCTGTGAGCCCACCTGCGTACTGGAGCTTGACCTATTTCCTAGTCATTTTTACTGCGTTCTGTCAACCAAGACAAATCAGGATAAAAGCTCTCAGGTTTCTTGGGAATCAGAATGTCTTGTTCATATCCATCTCCATTACGAAATGGATTTTTGTCATTTTCAAAGTACTGTGAATTACGATCAGAAAGCCTGTGACGATCCTCCCTTCTCCTCAACTCAAGGGAATAATCCCTTTCATCTCTATGTCTGTTGGAAACACGATCATCTCTCCCCCTTTCTTTGTCCCCCTCTCTCACTCTTACTTTTTCTCGACGAGGGGACACATCACGTTCATAGCGCCGTTCATCACGGCGATCAGCATCCAAACGACGCCTCTCATCACCACTGTCATCAGAATAACCACGATCACAAACATTCTTTCGCACACGACGGGCACCCTCCTTTCGATCTAAACCACGCTTACGAAACATGTCCCATAAGCGATTATTAGGTTCACCATCAATGTCTTCCTTTTTCACACCATCAGCTAATAGTGCAAGAAACATATCACGTCTAGAGAATTTATAATCCCCAGCAGTACGACCCTCAGGTCGAGATTGTCTCTCAGGTTTAAACCATTCACCCAACTCACCAAGCTGACGAACAGATTCAAGCACCATAGACAAAGGATTGCCAGTTTGATTAATCAACAAAGTCATCATAACCTGCTTATAAGCAACAGGGGAAGAACGGATAATGCGATTCCGCACAGAAGATGTTAATAAGCCATCCAACAACCTGTCAGAGGTACTGAGAAAAATCGCAGTTTTCTTCACTTCCTCTTTTAAGCGCTGCGACGCATCGCGCAAAGTGTACCACGGCTTATCATTGACAGGCCAATCAGATTCGGTAGGGTATTTATGGTAACAGCCATCATTCGCAAGTTGGAGCAAGCTAATTTGGCCAGCACCATTATAATTCCGAAAATGGTCTTGTACAGTAGAATCGGAACTCAAAGAGCAAAATCGTAAACAATCACCTGCATCAAGCATGATACCAGCAGCACCTAATTCATAAAGGCGTACCATCCACGTAAGCAAGGTCTCACCGGGCCGTTGACGAAATCGTTGTAAAATGTCACTAACCTCCTGCTGAGTAAAATCTTCAATACTATCCAAATGAATACCATTCGGCATACCAGGAGCCTGTTGCAATTTGCGTCGAAAAACCGGGTGAGCAGAAACCTCCGGACGAGCCTCCGAAGAAGCCCGATCCATAGATTCAGAACAATCAGGACGAGAAACAGTATCAGAACGGGAAGAGCGACCACGGTCGCCAAAAACATCGTCTTTGTCACAAGAAGCAGATTTACAATCGCGTCCAGAGAGAGAAGACTCGCGCTTGTCACTCTCCTCAGCCGAGGAGCCAGAATCATTCGAATCCCAGATATTACCATCCCACTCGTCGGGGTTCCAATCCAGTCCGGCTTTCGCCACGACCAGACGCACCTTCCGCGTAGAAACACGACCACGACGGTGTCTATATTTGTATTTCGCAATTCGCACCGCAGCCCTTTCGGCTATAGTCTGATAAGTCTCGAGTTTGTCGGAAAGCAATTTATTTTGACATCGCAAAAGAGTATGCGCATTTTGCACTTCAACAAACTTTTCTTCCATATCCACAAAGCGCTTTTATAATTTCACAAATTTTTCATGAAGAATTATATATGCCGTCAAAACAATCCAACCTCTTTCCCCGCACCCATCGGCTGGGGTTGCTGCACGTTATGGAGGGCATTGGTGGGAACATCTATAAGCATCATCTGCTGCTTTTGGGGCTTGTTGTTGCCAAGCGGGACCTAGCCCGGGCGTGGAAGGGTGTAAGGGCCCCTCCCCTGTCTGCGTGGAAAGCTGGATTGGACTATTACATGGGCCTTGAAAAGCCGATCTTTGAGGCGAGGGGCTGCCCACGCAAACACTACAAAATTTGGAAGCGGTGGGCCGACTACCGGGGTCTGTCACTGGATCCCCCAGCGGAGCGAGAAGAGGACATTTGATTATACGGACATTGTTGGCCCGATTCTGCGTCACTCCTGTCGCACTACACCTACACCCTTTATCTGCTGCTATATGTACACGTGCGGGGGGGAGGGGTGGGGGGGAGTTTCTGGGAGTTGGGGGGGACGGGGGTTATGGGGTAGGGTGGGTTGGGGGTTTATTATTATTGAGCCTATTTTCGGTGCCTGCTTGAACATTTGCTACTCATTTGATATACTGTACCTGTACTGTTGGTGGTGATCTCCGAACTGTGGGGTGCCACAATTGTATTGCCTACTTGCTCAATAAAATTGGTTGTGAAAAAAAAAACAATCCAACCTCTGCGTCCTAAAGTAGGAAGTTCATCACCCTTCACTACTGGTGCCTTCTGCAAACAAGAGATCAAATCAGCAGGCTCCGCCTGCTCCAAACAAGAAGTCCAATTCTCACTTAAACCATTAGAATCGGCCCACTCACGGGCCAAGGCCTCGTAAGGCGTTGATTCCCAGCCGGGAATTTCAATAGGCAATTTGAAAGTAGATTTCGACTTACGCGAAAACATTTTGACACACAAAAAATATATACACAATTATCAACAAAGAAAATACGTACGAGCCGAGCGCAAACCAAGATCAAAACAATACAGCGCGCACAGGCTTCGTAAACAGTTCGTGACGCCAGATGTAACGACCGGATTCTCGAACCAGATGGGATCAGCTCCTAGGAGCACCTCCAACCCAGTCGGAACGTACTCACCTCCCTCCTTAGAACGTATTTACAATGGGTATGGATACATGTATGTACATCTCGTACCTAAGGATGGGGAAAATAGCAATACACATGCATAGGTCTTCTACAATATCCTATTCATATCCTATTCATACCAACTAGTCTCACGGCCACCTAGGCCCAGACTGATCTACCCTAGGGCAGGTCTGATTATATACTCTCACACACACACTCACACTGATCTCCTTCAGTGCTCACTCGACACGCAATCCGGCGTGCCATACACACTGATCTCCCTCAGTGTTCACCCGACACGCAATCCGGCATGCCATTCACACTGGGCTGCAGTCCCAGTGCTCTCTCTCTTTATCCGGTCCACAATTCGGCGGACCTAGGCACTGGTCTCCCTCCCAGTGCTCGCTTACTTACAACCCGATCCACAATCCGGCGGACCTAGGCACCAGTCTCCCACCTGGTGTTCTCATTAACGCCACTTACCAATGACGATCACTCTCCTATGAATACCTTTGGAAGAAATCTCTCATTTGCTACTCGGGATGATACTACGATAATATGAATTAGCACGGCTTTCCAAATTGAATTATGTACCTTCTGTTCTCGGCATCAAATGGTCCCTCTCTCCCTCATTATTCAGTCACCTCTTACCTGACCGGGATTTACATCCGTTCATGAAAGCAATGTCTGACTAGAAGACCAAGTTACCCTGATTGAACAAGAATACAAGGCACATGCCGGTTCACTAAGAACTGGGGTATTTTATTACAATGATTATAAACACAGCACCACACTAATATATATATATATATATAAATATATATAAATATATATATATATATATATATATATATATATATATATATATATATATATATATATATATATATATATATATATATATATTCCAACTTTTCGTCCAAGTTACAAAGAACGACGTCCAAGCCTCAGTTGTATGTCAAACTGGATTTATTTTCACATCCCACTCGACGCGTTTCGGGAAAGCCTTCCCTTTGTCACGAGTACATTGGTCAGTTACATCCATTCATTTTAAAGAAAATCACATGACTTAATTGCATGATAAACATAGCCAACAGACTACCAACCCATCATATGTCTGGAGCTATGCACTGCGCCTTATTTTAGAATAATGTGCTCAAGTATGCATACATTGTAATATAACTCATAAATACTTATATCTATCAGTATTGTTTATAATATGAGCTGGACAAACGTTAGTCATGGAGCATTTAAAACAATCCACCTGACGTCCCAACATATACTCCTGCCTTGCGATTCATGGTTTTGATACCTCATGAAGGGTAAAGACAATCAAAACATAAATGCTTTGTTTATATACTAGGTTATATTTAAACATCTGTTATTTAACAAAATAAAATAAAATAAAGCTATATTTTCCCGCGGCAACATAGCAGCCGCGAACCCACGATCAGGCATACACTTTCAATCACTGTGTGTCCGCGCTAGCACTTGAGCTAGCGTTCCAATTCATTTACAGTATCGCTGTTTGCCTCACTGTGTCTTAGCTTAACAGCGGCCTTGGTGGTTTAAAGCTCATGCTACATAAACGGATTGTCTTTCACATTTAAGCATACGTGGATATGGGATTCAGCCCCAGTGGGCATAAATGCTCCTCTAACAGTCCATTAAAATCATACTTGAATCTTGACTCTTGCGTGAGATTCATCAATCACAGTGAGTTGCCAGCTTACTTCTCGCCTCTTGAAACATACTGTCACACATATTCTGGACTGGCGCCTTTCCAAATTCTCCCACATTGTTTGGTACCTGTGGCCAAATAACAAAAATAATGTTAAAGTAAATTCAAACATGTCACATCTTTCATACCTTCATATTAAAATTTCCAGAAGAATTGAAAGCAGTTTTAACAGAAATTTACACGTACATATTCAGCCCAGATGCACACCTAGACCCTCATCGCAGTTATGCCCATGGGGTTGTAGCAGTTGGTATTTGATTATAAACCTTGACTCCAGACGTCTGAGTTCCTGCAGTCGATTACCGCCTCTTTCTCTTATCGGGACTTGGTCAAGTGCCGCATAAGAGAGGAGGCTGCTGTTGCTGCTGTGATGGGACATAAAGTGTCTAGCCACAGGGTACTGCTTATCCTGATTTTTTATGGCTCTTAAATGCTGCAAGATTCTATCCTTGACTGGTTTTATGGTGCTGCCCACATAGAATTTATTGCATGGGCATTTAAGTGCGTACACCACATGATCTGTGTGACAGTTCAAATGTTTGGTGATTTTAAATGGCTCACAAACTTCGGACAGTCTAACTTCCTTTGTATTGTGGCTAAATTTGCACGCCTTGCACCTTCCACATACATAGAATCCCATAACTGGGTTAGATCTCTTTTTGTTCACAATTAAGGTTTGACAAACTTTGTCTTTAAGGCACATAGGTTTCCTATACGTAATCTGGGGATGGTCTCTAATGCTGAGTGAGATGTCCTTATCAGTTTTAAGGGTGCTCCAATACTTGTTCAGTGCCCCTCTAACTTTTTTGGTCTGAGAGTGATAGTCAGTAATGAATCTCACTCCGTCATTTTCTTCATCCTTATTTTTATCCGGGGGTTCAGTGTTTTCTCTCTCATCCACCTTACGTATTGCTTCTTTGATACATTTGTTGCTATACCCTCTTGACTTAAATCTGTCACACATTGTGTCTCTCTCTTTCTCATAATCTGGTTGCCTTGAGCAATTTCTCCTGGCTCTCAGGAGTTCGCCAAAAGGTATAGAGTTTACAAGATTGCGGGGGTGGCAGCTCTGTGCGTGCAGGAGACTGTTACCTGCAGTTTCCTTCCTGTACAGGGTTGTCATGAGTTTATTTTCATCAATGCTCACTTTCAGATCTAAGAAGTCAACAGTTCTTTCACTAATGTGGCTAGTAAAAGACAAATTGAGTTCATTGACATTCAAGGTTGCTACAAATTCTTCTGCCTTCTCTCTGGTACCATCCCAGATCACAAAAATGTCATCTATGTACCGGAGCCATATGCGTACTCCGGTACCGTATGGATGTAATTTCCTCACAATGAGTTCTTCCCACCATCCCAGATAGATCCCAGCAAAACTAGGGGCAAAACAAGTGCCCATAGAAGTGCCAAGCAGTTGGTGGTAGATGGCACCATTGAACAGAAAATAGTTCTGAGTTAGGCATATGTGGATCATCTCTAAAAGCATCTCAGTATGGAACAAGTACGATAGCGATCTTGTGTTCAAAAAATGTCTGCATGCCTTAATGCCTAGTTCATGGGGGATATTAGTGTATAGGCTGTTTACGTCTAATGTCATGAGTAGACAGCTTGGAGTCACCGTGACATCAGATATTTTCTCAAGGAAATCACCTGAGTCCCTTAAGTAGGAAGGCAGCCCTTGCACTATCGGTTGTAAAAAGTGATCCACATATCTTGATGTGTTTTCAAGGTTACTGCCCCTTGAAGACAGAGGAGTATTTTGGGACTGGCGATCCCGTCCAAAGCCCGCCGCTGCAAGGGGCCAATACAGCTTAACGCCAAAAAACTCGGCTGGAACATTTGAAAATAAGCTGTGGCCCGCCTTATCCTTTCCTGAAACGGAACCAAGATCCCGGGTGTAAACCGCCGCTGCGAGTCTGATTTTGCAAGACTGACCGCGTTCTAAACAACACGACGCGACAGCTCACGGGTAAGTGCAGAACTAAGCACACAACAGTTTACCCGAGCCACGTCAATGTTTATCGAACGCGAGGCGACACAAGGGTCATAATAATAAGAGGGAAGGGCAAGCGGAAGTCCGACAGCGGTGTAAGATCCAACACACGCGCGGGCTGTACAGAATACTGGAGCGCATTTAAAACACCGATTTATGCGCAATCATTACAAACACTATTATTAACATCATGGCAACATCCAGGTTTTCCAAGAGAAACGAGGCAGCCAAACAGATATTTGACGTACTACCAGGAGAGCACAATGCCAAAACACCGCCCAACAAGGGGAATGGTACACAAAGTGTAAATAAACAAGATCTCTGGGCAAAGTTGTTCAAACTCCTCAAGCTAGAACAAAACAAATGGTGGGAGGCCACCACATTGGCCAAATACATAGAGGTCGGCAGAGTCCCGAGAGGATTAAGAATTTACACCACCCCGACCTTCAATGACCCAGATCCTGAACTGGTGGATGAATGGGCTACTAATAGCCACGAGTGTTCTACTATTATGCTGAAACTCTTGGTAAAATATGCAAATAAAGACTGTGAGAAATGTGCATTGGATATCCAAAAGATTACAGATGAGCTAACCAAACTGTGTACCAAAGACGAATTTGACACAGAAATGAGCAAACTAGAAAAGAAACTTGAAACCCTTGAGAAAGAGATCAAAGAGAAAAAACAAAGAAAGTTTTTGAGAGATCGTATGGACTATGAGAGGGGCCAAGTCCTCACTTTCTCCAAAAAGTATGACCACCTAAGAGCTGAAACAATGAAGGCTGTGGCGACAGCGGGAGCAACGAGTGCGGTTGAAAGACCTGAGGCAAATGAAGGAGTGCAGACAGAAGAGAATGAGGATGACACTGCACAGTCCAATGAAATGGGGCCTGGATTCCTTAGCCCAAAAGACAAAATTTTAACCGAGTATTCGCTCATGGCCAAAGGGAGACAAGAATCCCAGAGCAAATCATCGACCGCCGGAACAAGAGGACGAGGAAGAGGAGGCAGAGGCGGAAAAAGATTAAATCTAACAGACGCCAGCACATCGAGCCCTGTGGGAACGAGAACAAGGGGCCAAAAGAAAACCAAATGAAGGACACAAAGACAGTGATCAACCTCTCCGACAGAAGCCTAACCAGCGCGGAAATAGAGGTACTATCTTTTGGATTAACATTTTGCCCCACCTCTAACTTTAATTATACTCAGAGTCGCATTGACCTTTTCCAGTTCACTAGGAAACTCAGATTGAGGAAATGGTTCGCTACAAGATTGAATAGTGAACCAGGAACTATTTCTGAGACTCCTAGTACAGCACAAATTGGGGATGCAGACATGATCCAAGTCCTGCATGAGCTTGCAGGAAACCCCACTACAATTGAAAATCCCACTTTAAATCTGATTAATGAGAATGTGAGGCTGGACCTCAGTAGCAAGAGTGGATTCAAACCCAAATCCATCTTTCTACCAATGATTAACAATGAAGCTATTGATGTCTTTGAGAAGGGTGTCATTTCAGAATTAAAAAAACTTGCAAGTAATAATGTACGTGGGAGGAGTAATCTAAATGTAAATCACAGACTAGCCATTGAGAGTTTGAGCAATGACCACAACATTGTCATTAAGAAATCTGATAAAGGGGGTAACATTGTCATAATGTCTAAAGAAATGTACATTCAAGAAGGTATGAAACAATTGTGTGATACCACTAAATATGAGAAAAGCAGTAAGATAATTTATGAGAGTAAGAACCAAGCATACCGTGAAAAATTGAGTGAATGGCGTAATCAGGGACTCTTAGAAAAGGAGGAGTTCAACTTCCTTAACTGTAAATTCCCTAAAGTACCAGCGCTGTACTTACTCCCAAAACTGCACAAAGATCCTACCAATCCTCCTGGCAGGCCGATTGTGTCTTCAAGGGGCAGTAACCTTGAAAACACATCAAGATATGTGGATCACTTTTTACAACCGATAGTGCAAGGGCTGCCTTCCTACTTAAGGGACTCAGGTGATTTCCTTGAGAAAATATCTGATGTCACGGTGACTCCAAGCTGTCTACTCATGACATTAGACGTAAACAGCCTATACACTAATATCCCCCATGAACTAGGCATTAAGGCATGCAGACATTTTTTTAACACAAGATCGCTATCGTACTTGTTCCATACTGAGATGCTTTTAGAGATGATCCACATATGCCTAACTCAGAACTATTTTCTGTTCAATGGTGCCATCTACCACCAACTGCTTGGCACTTCTATGGGCACTTGTTTTGCCCCTAGTTTTGCTGGGATCTATCTGGGATGGTGGGAAGAACTCATTGTGAGGAAATTACATCCATACGGTACCGGAGTACGCATATGGCTCCGGTACATAGATGACATTTTTGTGATCTGGGATGGTACCAGAGAGAAGGCAGAAGAATTTGTAACAACCTTGAATGTCAATGAACTCAATTTGTCTTTTACTAGCCACATTAGTGAAAGAACTGTTGACTTCTTAGATCTGAAAGTGAGCATTGATGAAAATAAACTCATGACAACCCTGTACAGGAAGGAAACTGCAGGTAACAGTCTCCTGCACGCACAGAGCTGCCACCCCCGCAATCTTGTAAACTCTATACCTTTTGGCGAACTCCTGAGAGCCAGGAGAAATTGCTCAAGGCAACCAGATTATGAGAAAGAGAGAGACACAATGTGTGACAGATTTAAGTCAAGAGGGTATAGCAACAAATGTATCAAAGAAGCAATACGTAAGGTGGATGAGAGAGAAAACACTGAACCCCCGGATAAAAATAAGGATGAAGAAAATGACGGAGTGAGATTCATTACTGACTATCACTCTCAGACCAAAAAAGTTAGAGGGGCACTGAACAAGTATTGGAGCACCCTTAAAACTGATAAGGACATCTCACTCAGCATTAGAGACCATCCCCAGATTACGTATAGGAAACCTATGTGCCTTAAAGACAAAGTTTGTCAAACCTTAATTGTGAACAAAAAGAGATCTAACCCAGTTATGGGATTCTATGTATGTGGAAGGTGCAAGGCGTGCAAATTTAGCCACAATACAAAGGAAGTTAGACTGTCCGAAGTTTGTGAGCCATTTAAAATCACCAAACATTTGAACTGTCACACAGATCATGTGGTGTACGCACTTAAATGCCCATGCAATAAATTCTATGTGGGCAGCACCATAAAACCAGTCAAGGATAGAATCTTGCAGCATTTAAGAGCCATAAAAAATCAGGATAAGCAGTACCCTGTGGCTAGACACTTTATGTCCCATCACAGCAGCAACAGCAGCCTCCTCTCTTATGCGGCACTTGACCAAGTCCCGATAAGAGAAAGAGGCGGTAATCGACTGCAGGAACTCAGACGTCTGGAGTCAAGGTTTATAATCAAATACCAACTGCTACAACCCCATGGGCATAACTGCGATGAGGGTCTAGGTGTGCATCTGGGCTGAATATGTACGTGTAAATTTCTGTTAAAACTGCTTTCAATTCTTCTGGAAATTTTAATATGAAGGTATGAAAGATGTGACATGTTTGAATTTACTTTAACATTATTTTTGTTATTTGGCCACAGGTACCAAACAATGTGGGAGAATTTGGAAAGGCGCCAGTCCAGAATATGTGTGACAGTATGTTTCAAGAGGCGAGAAGTAAGCTGGCAACTCACTGTGATTGATGAATCTCACGCAAGAGTCAAGCTTCAAGTATGATTTTAATGGACTGTTAGAGGAGCATTTATGCCCACTGGGGCTGAATCCCATATCCACGTATGCTTAAATGTGAAAGACAATCCGTTTATGTAGCATGAGCTTTAAACCACCAAGGCCGCTGTTAAGCTAAGACACAGTGAGGCAAACAGCGATACTGTAAATGAATTGGAACGCTAGCTCAAGTGCTAGCGCGGACACACAGTGATTGAAAGTGTATGCCTGATCGTGGGTTCGCGGCTGCTATGTTGCCGCGGGAAAATATAGCTTTATTTTATTTTATTTTGTTAAATAACAGATGTTTAAATATAACCTAGTATTTAAACAAAGCATTTATGTTTTGATTGTCTTTACCCTTCATGAGGTATCAAAACCATGAATCGCAAGGCAGGAGTATATGTTGGGACGTCAGGTGGATTGTTTTAAATGCTCCATGACTAACGTTTGTCCAGCTCATATTATAAACAATACTGATAGATATAAGTATTTATGAGTTATATTACAATGTATGCATACTTGAGCACATTATTCTAAAATAAGGCGCAGTGCATAGCTCCAGACATATGATGGGTTGGTAGTCTGTTGGCTATGTTTATCATGCAATTAAGTCATGTGATTTTCTTTAAAATGAATGGATGTAACTGACCAATGTACTCGTGACAAAGGGAAGGCTTTCCCGAAACGCGTCGAGTGGGATGTGAAAATAAATCCAGTTTGACATACAACTGAGGCTTGGACGTCGTTCTTTGTAACTTGGACGAAAAGTTGGAGTATTTTGGGACTGGCGATCCCGTCCAAAGCCCGCCGCTGCAAGGGGCCAATACAGCTTAACGCCAAAAAACTCGGCTGGAATATATATATATATATATATATATATATATATATATATATATATATATATATATATATATATATATATATATATATATATATATATATATATATATATATATATATATATATATATATATATATATATATATATATATATATATATATATATATATATATATATATATATATCCTGCAAAGAAAAGTGAAAGGTTAGAATAAGCAAACTATGGGGGGTGGGGCAGAGGTCACCTTATTAACGTGAAGTCGGGGTTCGGCAGTCATCTGGGTTCCCTTCTCGTCTGTGTCTTGGCTCGTCTTGGAATCACACCTCAGCAGTCACGAGTACACGTCTGCACCACTATGCTCTATCTCCTCTGCTTCCTTCCAAGTCACTGGAACCTCTCTCTTTATTAGCTGCTGTCTCTCTCTGTCTCGGATCGCTCTGCGCTACTTCTCCTTCTCCCTTCAATCTTTCTCAAAGAGTATCAGCTTCATGATCTTTCTCGGACTTCAAAATGGCAACTGTCTGCCTGGAAGTAATTAATGGCATTGATGCTAACGGCTAGCTGCCGCCTACAGACTGACTGACTCACTGCCTAACACTTTCGCTAATATGGAAGCCTGTCCTTTCATGGAAAGTTACGGCCAGTAACCTGCCGCCCACCAAATTCTTGTACCTCCCCGTACCAAGGACACGTTCCCAGCCGGCCGGCCTGAAGTTGTGTCTTCGGAGTAGAGAAAAATACAGTCTTTCGATAAGGGCCAGCCTGAGCCGGTTCTCTCCAAGCGAACAACACTTCGAAACTAAAACATTACACTTGGCCTAAAAAGCCTCTCAAGCTGCCGGGCAGAAAGCAAGATGGAGTCTCTCCCGTTTGAGGCCTACAAGGCCCGAAATAAGCTTAACTTCATAGAAGGTATACTAACACTCTTGCAAAAGGACAGATTATCACTAATACTAATGAATCTATCCCCTAACTTAAGTTTATAAGCCCTGATCTAAGGAAAAGGGTACGAAAATGCACTACTGTGCCTTATGAATAGGTCCTGTTTATAGTTCTAATCCCTGTACTAGGAGGGTAATAGGCTGGAGTCATCTTCAATCATTCTCCCTCCAAAGAGGGCCGAAAAAGTTGGTCAGAACATAGTGTTCTCGAACTTAATAGGACCACTCATCCGCGAAGCCTGCAGGATAGCGTCTCTATCACGGAAATTAAAAATCCTTGCGATCATAGGCCGCGGTGGGGCACCCACCATTGGCTTGCCACCCGGAACTCTATGAGCCCGCTCAACCGTGAAAAACTTACTCAGTCCCTTGGGTGCAAGATGGTTAACAACAAGATTTTTGACGAAGAGGTCAGCTGCAGAATCTTCCACCTTCTCCGGTACCCCGATGATACGGACATTGTTCCACCCAGCCCTTCCTTCAAAATCCTCCAGACGACGCACAAAGAGATCATTGGAGGCCTTCAAATTGCGGACCTCCGTCTGCAAGTCAGCAACGTCACCCGTCAAACTGGAAGTCTTAATGTCCAACGACTTGACTTTCTTGTTCGTTTTCGTCAAGTCAGTGCGGATCAGATTGACATCGATCGCCACAGTATCAAGTTTATGGGCGAGGGTTTCCATTTGTTGCCCAAGGGAGGATTTGATCCCATATATAGCGGCCATAACGTCTTGCAGGGTCGGCTCAGTTGCCGAAGTCGGAGCATCTCTCGTGTCCTCCAGCAACCTGCCCGATCCGCTGGGAGATCCCTTAGTCTGGGCATAACGATCCATGTTGTTAGTCTGGGTATAGTCACCCCGCCGAGTTGTCTTGAGCTTCTGCTTTTCCCCCTCTGGTTTCCCCGACATTGAGGAATGTGGACCGATGTGAGGCAGATAGACAAAGTAGGAAGATGGCGGCTCCAGGGACCCCCGGGTGGAGGTCCAACCTCAACCAGTGGGCACAGGCCAGGTATTCTCCCAAAATTCGCAAAGCAGTGAGGAGGTACACTCGGGTGTAGCGTAGGATAGCTGCCCTCGGCACTGGGGGGCCGCTCCCAGTCGGAAATCCGTTCCGGAAAAAAAAATCGAAAGTGAAAGTCAACCAGACCGGTCGACCCTGCCACCTCAGGCCGATGTTGTTCAACTGCAGCTCGGGCACCATGCCAACTCCACAGCCGGGCATCACTGAGACTTAGGCCGCAATCTTCTGAGCACCACAACACCGGTTCCCGGGGCCCGATTCGGAATCGGAATGCAGGTCTCGCCTCACCCGTGGTTCGTCTTCACGAAGACATCAATGAAGGACAGGATAGACGACAGGATAAACGTGGGAGGTTACGAGGGTCTCGGGAGCCCTGTGCTCACGCGGCCATCTTGGTTGCGCGCGAAGCTCCTCCCCTAATTTTTCCAAAATTGTACTTTTTTTGGCACAAAGTACTCTGCTTAAAGTAGAACTATTCATAGATAACAATAATTCCTTGAATACTTCCAAGAGACAATATTTGACCTTGACCACTACCAAAAAGTTTTTATATTCTGTCATGAAATGGTCTCGACTTTTCTTCTGTATTCAAGAGCCATTTCATAAATGTACTTTCATGATTCATTCGGATAGTATTTCCAATATCATACTGTATGCTTTCAGTGAAAAACATTGCTCTTAAAATGCGTACAGCACAAATGCTCATTTTCATGTGCAACCATTTCGAATGCATCAGATGTATTTTGGGTGGGGTTTTACACATCATGCTTTAGATATGTTTTAAATGCTTAGAAATTTTGTAATATCGAACATAATAAAGTGGAGTGGGTGTTGTATGGCGTTTTAGGATCCGAGCAAAATGTACCGATTCATGCCCTTATATAGATACAATTCATATTGCCCGTATATAGGCATAGAAATCATACCCATATTTAGACATAGCCCATGCAGTCCAAATACAGGCATGACTACTTCCACTCGTTCCAAAAAGCCACAACGATTTCTTGGAAAACTCAGCTTAAGCAGTCAGGGACATCCCTGCTTGAATATTGATTTGTCCAAGAATTCATGGAGTTTTCAAAGGTTTATCATTCCCTTGGGGTTCTTTGATGACGTTATTATGACCAACTTTATGTCAAACTAGGCACCTTCAAGGTATAAATATGCCTACACTTGCCCTAGCAAACACACGGTGGTTCGGAGCAGCTCAACTATCTACTTGCCCGGCGCAGCTTGCTACAGCAAGTGCCGAAGGAAGCCGACCCTCCAGCTGACACACTGATCGAGAAGCTGTAATTTCTCTTGCTGAGAATCCAGCTCCAGTGTTTCCAAGCTCCCCTCATGGGGTGTTGGGAAATCGAGTCCCGAGAAGAGATACCAGACCTCCTTCATTCTAAAACCAAGGTACGGAACTGATTAGACCCTAAGAGAAATCTTGGATAGATTCTTGGCAAATAAACTAAACCTATGCTACACCACACTTACTTCTTCCCTCATACTAGACTTAGGTTAGGTACATTGGGGTAGGCGTATTTTAGAAGCACAAGTTGAGGACTTTG
>NW_028250597.1:0-23988 GCF_964263255.1 Lissotriton vulgaris | reverse complement strand
CGCGTAAGGCCACTTTAATGGATTTCCTGCTCATGCTGTTTTCGCTGCAATCTTCATTAAAATTTCATTTGAGGGCAACCTTTGCGTTTTTGCGTTTGATATATAAATGATATATATATATATATAATATATATAACTTTGCACCGTGATCAAGCCCAGCAGGGTGAAACGCGTTGGTGAAGGGGGTTTAAGGCACTGCAAAAGATAGAATAAATCGTTATTCTGCTTAAACTGTGAGAGTGCTGCGTGTTTTTGCAACTTAATGGAAGAATTGATGCAAGGCTCGTCCAGCCTTGTCACACGCACCAGTTGTGAAAAGAGCGTGCATCGTATTAGGACACTTTGGTGAAATATATATATTAACATATATTACCTACTGGCGTCGCCAGTAGGTAGTTATAGTTAGGATTATTTTCAATGCAAAATCTCAACATTCTATTGGGAATAACTTTGGCGCCGGTTGAGGAATCTGCCTGAAAATGTTCTCAAATTTGCCTCGCGGCGCTCCGGTCCTTCCCTGAAAGATTGGGGGGGATTCGTCAAGCGGGAGCCGAGATAAAAGGGGGGTCCAAAACGTGTTTTCCCCATGTTAATTTCGAAAGGGCGGTCGACCTCACTTTTAGCACTTTTAGCCCGAACGGCTGAATGGATTTCCACCAAACTTGGCAAAATTGTAGGGACTGGTAGCCCGATGTGCCTTTGCTATGTCTCAAGATATGTGCTCCAGTGGCTTTTGAGTAATTTAGGTTAAAAAAAAATATATATCTATGGCCGCGCCCCTGTACGCGCACCGGGGAGCGCAACGGGCGCACTACTCGACTTGCGCGCGGAAAGCTGATTGGCTCTCGGGTGTCTGTAAACATTCAAAACAGTCCGGAGCGACCGCCATCTTGTGTCTCGGTAAGATCGAGACACACGAGGTGGCAAAAACAAAGGGGGAAATGACCATAAGGGGGCAGAGTAGACCCCCCCTGACCCCCTAGGTTTGATGTGGGGGCTATAAAAGGGCTCCGCAGGAGGAGCGCCCGGTACGCGCACCGGGGAGCGTACTGGGGAGCGTACCATGGGGAAAAAAGAATGACAGTTTTTTAAAAAAGAAGCTGTTTTAAAAAAAAAATTTTTTTTTAAATTTTATTTAAGTACCTACATGTAGGTACCAATGTAGAGACTTGAATTTAATGTACACTGTTTCCTCTGTAGATATCTTGCATGTTGGTATAGAAGTTATTGTGGTATATGGAATCCATACATAGTCTGTCAGGAAAGCAGAAACAGATCCTTTAAGCACTCCCTGAGAAGTCCTAGGGGATCATGGGTAGTCTATCCTGCTCCCTTATGATGAAAAAGAGATGTAAAATACACATTGGAGATAATATAGTGGGAGAAAGGTAGTAACTATGAGTAAACTTACTATGTAACACAACAAAGTTGCACAGTATACTATAAGTCTCATTTTATAATATAATCATTTTGGTACTACTTCATGAATTACATATAAAAATGAATATTGTCTCAAACAATTTTTTATTATTAAATATAAATGTATTCTTCTGATTCTTTTTCAAAATGTAATAAAACTTCTAACATAATATTGTCCGGAATTTCCTCATAATTATTAGTACATGATTCTATTTGTTCCAAACATTCTATCAACTGTTGGTCCAAAGATTCATCTATGAAATCAAGTTCATCGTTTTGTTCTTCTGGATTTTCCACCTTTATTTCGAAAGAAATAATAGTTGATTGTTTTTCTCCTTCCATTTTCTTTCTGAAAATTGCATAGAAATTAACTATATTAGTAGAGTTAGGGTACTGTTGGGTTTAAGTTCAGACAGGTACTTCTGAGTTTTTAACAGTGAAGTAATTTTTGGGCAGTGTATGGTTTCAGGCAGGAAGTACAACTATTAAAAAGTGCATGTGATGAAGCCTACGTAAATTCATAATTATACCAGAGAAGCCTAACTCAATCCATAATTATAACAGAGAAGTCTCAATCTCTAACTCTTACAGAGGGACATTATATAACTATCAGAAAACGTTTTCCCAAATTAACTTAAAGTGCACAACATAGTTCCCCTTCCAAATTAACAACTTACCTTTTTCAAAGTAGTTGAAGTTTTCTGTCAAAATTCTTTCAAAATGTACCTCAGGTATTATTAGTCAAAATGGCTGTGTTTCCCTCTCATTTTTCATATATATTCATGTACTTAACCAATCAAATGTCAGCACATAAAAGTACAAAATGTAAGTAACATTTTAATTGGTTGTAAATTCCAACAGTTTCATTTGTGTTTTTGTCATGTAATTTACCTCAGGATATTAAGACAGGGCTACAGCCTAAACGGCTCAATGGAATACCATCAAATTTGGGAAAATGGTAGGGACTGCTATGTAGTAGGGCCTATTCTATATTTGGTGAAAGTGTGTCCTGTGGTTTTTATGTAAATTAAGTTCCCACATTTTTTAGGGAGCGCTTACCGGTGCGCGCTCCGGTACGCGGACCGGGAGCGCTACGGGAGTCCGCCATCTTGTGTTTCGGTACAATTGAGACACAAGATGAATGACAAACAACATTTGGAATGGGTAGAAGGGGGCACGGTAGACAGCCCCTGACCCCCTAGGATTTCTGAGGGGAGTTTAGGAGGCCATATAGGCCCAAAAATATAGATATATTTTTTTTAATTTTGCGGGGGAAGTGCCCGATACGCGTACCGGGGAGCGTACTTTGGTGAAAAATAGTGAAAAAAGTTAGAGTAAAATAATCATTTTGAGTTATCAGAGGTAGGGTAGCCCTGAAAAGAGCTTTTGGGTTCTGTGTCTGATTTAGGAACCTACAAGTAGGTTCCAATGCACAGTCTTAAATTCAGGAGGAATATTCTATTCCCCTCATCTGAGAAGTGCACACCATCTCCTCTGTAGATATCCTGCATGTTGTAACGCAAGTTATTGTTGTATATTGAACCCATTCCATAGTCTCTCATGTAAGCAGAAACAGATTTATTCACATGTTTCCGTGCTTTCTCAAATTGTGGACAAAATTGGTTGGACCAGTTCCATTTCTGTCTTTGACATATATTGGAATATACCAAGGCAGTTTGTGGAAAAAGTGTCATCAATTGACCAAAGGTGTCCTTTAAAAGCATTTCCAGACCTACCCCAGTCAAAGTGCCCAAGTTATTTCCACCACAGTGCACTATTAAGAGGTCAGGGTTTGGCAGATGCAAAAAGGTTTTCACCAATGGTATCAATTGGTGACTTCTCAATCCTCTCTGGCCAATCCAATTGATTTCAACATTTGATAAATCAAGGTTGTGAAAATTTCTGCTAGCTGCATACCTTTGAGCCCAGTGGATGTAGCTATGTCCAATAATCCAGACAGAATACATGGTGAGAGATGGTTCTGGTGCAGTCAGATGAAGTGTGGGAATGAAATGGCAGTTGGAACAGTAGGAGTTTACAAAAAAATAATTGTGGAGTTTCCCTGCTCTTGAATCACAAGCAATGATTGGTGGATTTAGATAGTTGAAAATTAAAGGTTAGGGTGCATGGTTGTGTTTTGTGAAAGAAGCAATTTGAATGGTTAAGAAAAAGTCAATTAAAGCAATAATGCACAGGATAAGCTGGTGTATTGAGAGGTCAAACATCCTTGCTGACTTCATTTGCAACATTGTAGAATAAACTTTTGAACCTGAGAGTTCAGTAAGGAGGGAGTTGCTATGGTAACAGGTAGAAAGGTCTGAGGGGGAGGAGGGTGTTAGTTTGAAAATAGTGAGGGAAGAGTTTTGATTGGTTGAAATGAGGCATATGTGTGTAGAATTAGAGGTTTTCTGTGCCAGTGATGGTTGCAGTGTCTTGAGTGCATACCTTTTGCTCTGCTAAAGAAAAATTGATGTGTGTGTCTGACACTGTTCGCAATCTCCTAAAGCATTTGTAAAGGTAAGTAATGATTCATTTAATTTAGATAGAGACTTGTTTGCTCTATGGAGAAGATTTGGAAGCAGATAGTGAAGTTTCAGTAGTGAAATTGAATGCTTGTACATAGGACCTGTGCTGTGTTTGTAAAATGTTCTTTTTAAAATGATTTTGGGGTAAATGAATGGCTTTTATATTTTTGAGAAGGAATTAATAGTGTCTGCCTCATTAAATAAATATATTTAACTTTTCACAATGATGTCACCTGCGCTACCTCAGATTAGGAAGCAGATTGAGCTTCTTTCTTGTTGGTTTGTATCATGTTTTTTGATAATGCTTTGTAAATAGATTTTGCTGCATAGAGGAATTACATTATGTTAAATTGAGAAGTTTCACTAGTGACATGGAATGCTTGTACATAGGACCTGTGCTGTGTTTGTAAAATGTTATTTAAAAAACAATTTTGGGGTAAATGGATGGCTTTTATATTTTTGAGAAGGAATTAATAGTGTTTGCCTCATTAACTAAATATATTTGAATCTTTTTGAATGATGTCACCTGCGTTACCTTAAATTAGGAAGCAGATTGAGATTCTTTCTTGTTGGTTTGTGGCATGTTTTTTGGAAATGCTTGATATTAACATATGCAAGATAGAGGAATTGTCTTTTGTGAAATAGTGAAGCTTCAGTAGTGAAATTGAATGCTTGTACATAGGACCTGTGCTGTGTTTTTAAAATGTTATTTAAAAAACGATTTGGGGGTAAATGAATGGTTTTTATATTTTTGAAAAGGAATTAATAGTGTTTGCCTCATTAAATAAATATATTTGAACCTTTTACAATGATGTCACTTGCATTACCCCAGATTAGGAAGCAGATTGAGATTCTTTCTTGTTGGTTTGTGGCATGTTTTTTGGAAATGCTTGATATTAACATATGCAAGATAGAGGAATTGTCTTTTGTGAAATAGTGAAGTTTCAGTAGTGAAATTGAATGCTTGTACATAGGACCTGTGCTGGGTTTCTAAAATGTTATTTAAAAAACGATTTTGGGGTAAATGAATGGTTTTTATATTTTTGAGAAGGAATTATTAGTGTTTGCCTCATTAAATAAATATACTAGAACCTTTTACAATGATGTCACTTGCATTATCTCAGATTAGGAAGCAGATTGAGGTTCTTGAAATGTGATGTGAAAAACGATTTTGGGGCAAATGATTGTTTTTTACATTTTTGAGAATGAATAAATAGTGTAGATGAGGTGAGGCCTGTCCAGGGGTGCAGATGAGGTGAAGCCTGTTTAGGGTTGAAGATGAGGTGAGGCTTGTACAGGTGTGCAAAGGAGGTGAGGCTTGTGTCTAAGAATGCAGTGGGGGAGAGGCTTCATGAAGTCCAGTCCACTGCACTCTTAGACACAGGCCTCACCACCTCTGCTCCCCTGGACAGGCCTCACCTCCTCTGCGCTTCTGGAGAGGCCTCAGCTCATCTGCACAATCTGCTTTCTAATCTGAGGAAACACAGGTGAAACGTGCAATCATGTACTCAGTATCTATACCTTGTGAATAATGTAAAAGCAATTCATGTGCTGTAAATCAATTTTTACATAACATTTAAAAAACAGAGCATAGGTCATATGTACAAGTATTTCATTATACTACTGAAACCTCACTTTTTTACAAAATACAATTTCTTTATGCACTTACATTTTTTTCCAAGTATAATCATGAAATATGACACAAAGGAAGAATAAAAAAGCTTAATGTGCTTCCTAATCTGGTAAATAGATTTTGCTGCATAGAGGAATTACTTTATGTAAAATTGAGAAGTTTCTCTAGTAACATGGAATGCTTGTACATAGGACCTGTGCTGTGTTTGTAAAATGTTATTTAAAAAACGATTTTGGGGTAAATGAATGGCTTTTATATTTTTGAGAAGGAATTAATAGTGTTTGCCTCATTAAATAAATATATTTGAACCTTTTAGAATGATGTCACCTGTGTTACCTCAGATTAGGAAACATATTGAGGTTCTTTCTTGTTGCTTTGTGGCATGTTTTTTGGAAATGCTTGATATCAACATATTGAAGATAGAGGAATTGTCTTTTATGAAATAGTGAGGTTTCAGTAGTGAATTTGTATGCTTGTACATAGGACCTGTGGTGTGTTTCTTAAATGTGATGCGAAAAACGATTTTGGGGCAAATGATTGGTTTTTACATTTTTGAGAAGGAATAAATAGTGTAGATGAGGTGAGGCCTGTCCAGGGGTGCAGATGAGGTGAAGCCTGTTTAGGGTTGAAGATGAGGTGAGGCTTGTACAGGGGTGCAGAGGAGGTGAGGCCTGTGTTCAAGAGTGTAGTGAGAGAGAAGCTTGTCCAGGGGTGCAAAGGAGGTGAGGCATGTGTCTAAGAATGCAGTGGGGGAGAGGCTTCATGAAGTCCAGTCCACTGCATTCTTAGACACAGGCCTCACCACCTCTGTTCCCCTGGACAGGCCTCACCTCCTCTGCGCTTCTGGAGAGGCCTCACCTCATCTGCACAATCTGTTTACTAATCTGAGGAAACACAGGTGACATGATTGTGAAATGTGCTAATATATATTTATTTAATGAGGCAAACACTATTAATTCTTTCTCAAAAATATAAAAGCCATCCATTTACCCCAAAATCGTTTTTTAAATAACATTTTTCAAACACAGCACAGGTCCTATGTACAAGCATTCCATGTCACTAGAGAAACTTCTAAATATTACATAATGCAATTCCTCTATGCTGCAAAACCTATTTACCAAGCATTATCCAAAAACATGACACAAACCAACAAGAAAGAAGCTCAATCTGCATCCTAATCTGAGGTAATGCAGGTGACATCATTGTAAAAGGTTTAAATATATTTGTTTAATGAGGTAAACACTTATAATTCCTTCTCAAAAATATAAAAGCCATTCAATTACCCCAAAATCGTTTTTTAAATTACATTTTAGAAACACAGCACTGGTCCTATGTACAAGCATTCAATTTCACTACTGAAACTTCACTATTTCACAAAAGACAATTCCTCTATGTAGCAAAATGTTTTAACCAAGCATTATCAAAAAACATGACTAATCTGAGGAAACACAGGTGACATGATTGTGAAATGTGCAAATATATTTTTTGAATTATGCAGATACTATCTAATCAACCTTTTCTTTGTCATATTCTCTCCTTGAGTTACTCCCTATTACACCTTTTGTCTTTTTTACACCTTCTCTCTCCCACTTTCTGACTTTTTTTCTCTCTTCCTGTTACAACCTCTGTCTGACCTACTTCTTGTAACATCCTGTCTCTGATTTACTTCCTCTTACACCCTCTCTCAAACTTACTCTCTGTCTCTCCCTTTACAGGCTCTCTCTGTTTTAGTCTCTTTTACAACCTTTTTCCTTCTAACACCCTCTCTCTGTCTTACATCCTGTTACACCCTCTCTTTGTTTTACACCCTGTTACATCCTTTTCCTGACTTACTCCATTGTTTTGACGTACTCCCTCTCCCTATTACATCCTTTTTCTGTCTTACAATACATTATACACTCTCTCTGTCTTAGTTCTTCTCTATGTTTTACTTCCTCTACCTGTTTCTTTGTCTGAGTCTCTCTGTGTCTTTGTGTTACTCCCTCTAGCTGTTTTTCTTTGTCTTACTCCTAGTTATATAGTTGCTGTGGTATAAACTTAGATATGTTTTAAATTAGTGTTTATATCGTTTGCTTATTGTCATTGCTTTGTTGTTTGCTAATAGTGGTCTATAATGTGTTATTTCTTTCTTTACCACAGATTGCAATCAACATTTCAAAAGTAAGCAAATATGCCGTCAAGGCAAAGGAGAAGAAAAGATACCATACGGAAAAAAACAAAATCAGCAACAGAATTAAAGCACTCCCCTACAACAAGTACTTCAAAAAACACAATAAAAGCTCCTGGTAAGACAACCCAGGGGCATATTATCAAGGGGGTTTATCTCCGCTTTTTTGGCTTTAAAAGCCAAGAAAGCGGAGATAAAATTATCTCCCTATTACCTAGCTGCTGCTAACTCCAGTTAGCAACAGCTAGTAGGAGATAGCGACCATCTTGGGCCTCACTTTGCATGTCAGTGATATTTATCACTAATGAGATGCAAAGTGGGCGTGCCAAGATGTTAGCGACTGAAAACAGTCGCTAACATCGCTATCTCCTATTACCAACTTTTGGAGATATTCGCGCTAAGCGGGAATATCTCCAAAAGCTAACACCTGCCCTGAGCAGTTCTTAGCCATGTTATCCAATGGGAGGTGGATAACATGGCTAAGAGCATTAGCTCGCTAATGCATGAATATCGCTGACTTTTCAGCGATATTCATGCTTTGCGGCCATTTTTACCGCATTTGCGGTAAACCTTGGTAATACTAAGGTTTATTTGCGGTAAAAATCGCCGCAGCGCTGCGGTAAATTTTTGTCTCTAACCAAGCAATAGCGATAATTATCGCTATTGCTTGGTAATATGCCCCTAAGTCTTTTTGTCTGAACATATGTAAAGGAAAAAAAAATGTTAATGGGAATGTGAAGATCCAGAAGGAGAGAGCAAATTTGAAAAGGAAGGAGAGGCCCCCCCCAAAAATGTTACTACTGGAGCAGGAGAGAACAGTATGGATAGGAATAGAAGGCAAAATCAATTTAGGGACATTCGTAGATGAATGTTTCACAATAGGGTAGTTTTAAATTTGCTAAAAAATGAAAAGAACGGTAAACAGAGAGCTGCTTTTTACAAGAAAAAGAAAAGTGTAGAGAAGATTGTTGATCAGGCTTTTGAAGTTAAGAAAAAATTATTTATTTTAGTAATCAATAGAATAAGGATACTTAACAAGGCAATTGATGTTTTCAAATCGAACAGTAGATGGAAAAGAATAATTAATCAGACTAATTTTTGTGAAGTATTTTTAGGAGAATGGATGCATAGTTCAAGTTCTGAGCCATTTTTTAATGAGGAAAGTTACGTCCAGGAGAATGATTTGGTGCATGCAGTTGACACCAGTGGTCGAGCATATGAGGTGAAAGACGGTTGTCTGATGGAAAAAGAGAAACTTGTTTCTAGAGATGCAGAAGAGGTGTTAGCTGATAAAGTTTTTGGGAGACGTACTAAGGGTCCAGTGTACACATGGAAGTGCAGTAGTATTTGTAGTGTGCAACAGAATTCAATCGATTTGCTTCGAAATTTCTTATGTACATATAGTAAGAAAAGTGTAAAACAAAAAATGAAGATCTTGCAAGAGTTAGATCCTTGCAGAGTGAGAGAAAACACAGGTTTGCATGGGCATTCACTGGCTTGTCTTTCTAGAAAAGTATGTCAGAGTGTTTTTCATCATTTTAGGATGTTAGCAGTGCATCATAATAAAGTGAGGAAATTAGTGAGAAGTTGTATTATGCAAAAAGTCCAGCACTTAAGCTTAAACAGTTAAACAGTGCTCTTTTGCATGGATCTGAAGTAGATGTGAAGAGTATTTGTGAAGAAATTGAGTTTTGTTATTTTGGGGACAAAGAGGACAGTGTAGAAATGGATATAGTAATAGATGGTAATGTGGAAGACAATGTACAGATTTCAAGTATAGAAAAGTTTGACGAGGAAATTACCAAGTTTGAGGTGAAATCAAGTGAAAGGCCTAATTTAACTTGTGTGTGTTGTCGACGGACTCATTATAAGATTCAGACTAGGTTAGTGGATTTATATGCAAAAAGTGAAATGGAAAACAATAGTGAATGGAAGGATTTTGTAAGTTATTTGTTGGTGGAGAATTCTTTTGATTTGAGTTTTGATCAGCGTATTTGTAATTATTGTTTTAAAAAATTCAATGAAAATAGAATGCCTGCTAGAGCTGTTCATAATAATCTTCAGTTGATAGATATTCCTTCTGAATTGATGGATTTAAATACTTATGAATCTATTTTGATTCAATGTGTCCATCCTTTTCAGGCTATTGTTCGCATGGAGCCTAAGATAGGGAAATTGCCTCCTACAGATTTACAAAGAGGATTAAAGGGAAGGGTTGTTTATTTGCCTCTAGATATCAAGAAAAATATTGATACAATTGGTGTAGAAAGAGTAGAAGAGGATCCTCTGGTTATTCTAGTTAATGGGGTTCCGACAAAGAGTAAGAAAATCTGGCAAGATTTAGTGGATGTTAGGAAAGTCAAAAAGGCAACGTTGTATTTGGTCAAAAACAATGAGTACTACAAAGATGTATGTGTTGGAGCAGAGGAAATAGCTACAGAAGAAGACAGTGATTGTTCAGCCGGCCAAATTGAAAAAGTTGATGTGTCTAGAAGTGACAAAATATATGAACATTATACTGTTCATCCTTTGCATTCCAAAGAAGTAATGGGGAATGCAATTGACTTGTTTCAAATGAAAGCAGCAAAAGGAAGTCTTATTAGTGTATGAGAAGAAAGTTTGGAAGCTCGTTGTTTTCCACAGTTATTTCCAACAGGTCGAGGTGGACGATATGACGATCGACCAGGTCAAATTCCTGCAGCTGATTACCGGACTTTAAGATTATATGCTGAAGATCCAAGGTTTCGTCAATGCATTCCGTATTTGTTTCATTTACTGTATGAAAGTGATTTGTCTGGGCTTTCTTATGCAGTTAATCATATACTGAAAAGTGGAGCTCATCTGCAAAATGTTTCAGCGAGGGACTTTATGGAGAAAGTCAATCTGCAAGACAGTAATTTGCAATCTTAGCTAATCAATCCCCTGGCATGTCAGCGTGGAACAAACGAGTATTGGTTCCGTCATCATGGGGAATTGAAATGTATGCTAAGAAACTCAGGAACTCCTACATGGTTCCTCACTCTTAGCTGTGCTGAGTATGCATGGGACGATTTAGTTCAATTTCTACGAGAGGCAAATGGAAACATACAAAATATAGAATTGAAAACACCTGGTGAACTGTGTTCTTTGGATCCAGTGAATGTTTGCAGATATTTTAATAATAGATTTGAAGCTATATTCAATTTCTTGTACAGATTTCAAAACTCGGTTTCGTGTTGCAGCAAGACCTAGACTCACCCAAATGATTGTTCTTGATTTGGCATAGAGACTTGCTGATGATAACCAATCAGAACAATCATATGCTCCAATTTCTCGATGCGACAACATCTTCAGACTGAAACTGTATAATTTTTTACTTATACTCTTTTCATGTGAAATGTCCTCCCACATTTCCTTCAGTTCTGTCTTTTCTTTTTTTGTGATGTAAGACTTCACATATCGAGCCACAGCAATAGATTTGTCAGCAATGAACTTAATATCCATGTTAGCATTCCACATGGACAAAATCACGGGGTTGTAGTCGTTAATATACTTGGACTCTTCGCTTCTTTTTGAATTGTATGTATTTTTTGGTGATTTCCTTGTCACAGTATGTCGCAGAGAAGACATCAAATTATTTACTCTTCCTTTAGAAATCACTGGTCGTGGAAACGCGAAACGACATTTTGTGTAGAACTTGTCCTTGTTTCTAAATTTTCGACGACAGTACTTTCCACAAAGATGGGATTGAAAACGTAAAACTTGTTGCCTTAAACTGTTTTCTTCAGTAGTTTTCGGAACAGCACATGTGGAATACTCTTCAATGAAACTCATCAATGTGTCATCCGAATCAGTTCCAAATTTGGGTGCATCGTTAATCCATAACAAAATATGTATGTGAGGAGCACCTCTCGTTTGATACTCCTTCCTCCAAAAGAAATCCAAAACCTCTCCAAGGGGAGGATTTTTTTTGTTGGTAATAAAAGACATCATAGCTTCAAATCTATGATTAAAATATCTGCAAACATTCACTGGATTCAAAGAACACAGTTCTCCAGGTCTTTTCAATTCTATATTTTGTATGTTTCCATTTGCCTCTCGTAGAAATTGAAGTAAATCGTCCCATGCATACTCAGCACAGCTAAGAGTGAGGAACCATGTAGGATTTCCTAAGTTTCTTAGCATACATTTAAATTCCCCATGTCCACGGAACTAATACTCGTTTGCTCCACGCTGACATGCCATGAGATTAATTAGCTGAGATTCCAAAATACTGCCTTGCAGATTGACTTTCTCCATAAAGTCCCTCGCCGAAACATTTTGCAGATGAGCTCCACTTTTCAGTATATGATTAACTGCTTAAGAAAGCCCAGACAAATCACTTCCATACAGTAGATTAAACAAATACGGAATGCATTGACGAAACCTTGGATCTTCAGCATATAATCTTAAAGTCCGGTATTCAGCTGGAGGAATTTTAACTGGTCGATCGTCATATTGTCCACCTCGACCTGTTGGAAATAACTGTGGAAAACAACGAGCTTCCAAACTTTCTTCCCATACACTAATAGGACTTCCTTTTGCTGCTTTCATTTGAAACAAGTCAATTGCATTCCCCATTACTTCTTTGGAATGCAAAGGATGAACAGTATAATGTTCGTATATTTCTTCACTTCTAGACACATCAACTTTTTCAATTTGGCCGTATGAACAATCACTGTCTTCTTCTGCAGCTATTTCCTCTGCTCCAACACATACATTGTTGTAGTACTCATTGTTTTTGACCAAATACACTGTTGCCTTTTTGACTTTCCTAACATCCACTAAATCTTGCCAGATTTTCTTACTCTTTGTCGGAACCCCATTAACTAGAATAACCAGAGGATCCTCTTCTAATCTTTCTACACCAATTGTATCAATATTTTTCTTGACATCTAGAAGCAAATAAACAACTCTTCCATTTAATCCTCTTTGTAAATCTGTAGGAGGCAATTTCTCTATCTTAGGCTCCATGCGAACAATAGCCTGAAAAGGATGGACACATTGAATCAAAATAGATTCATAAGTATTTAAATCCATCAATTCAGAAGGAATATCTATCAACTGAAGATTATTATGAACAGCTCTAGCAGGCATTCCATTTTCATTTAATTTTTTAAAACAATAATTACAAATACGCTGATCAAAACTCAAATCAAAAGAATTCTCCACCAACAAATAACTTACAAAATCCTTCCATTCACTATTGTTTTCCATTTCACTTTTTGCATATAAATCAACTAACCTAGTCTGAATCTTATAATGAGTCCGTCGACAACACACAAAAGTTAAATTAGGCCTTTCACTTGATTTCACCTTAAACTTGGTAATTTCCTCGTCAAACTTTTCTATACTTGAACTCTGTACATTGTCTTCCACATTACCATCTATTACTATATCCATTTCTACACTGTCCTCTTTGTCCCTAAAATAACAAAACTCAATTTCTTCACAAATACTCTTCACATCTACTTCAGATCCATGCAAAAGAGCACTGTTTAACTGTTTAAGCTTAAGTGTGGGACTTTTTGCATAATACAACCTTCTCACTAATTTCCTCACTTTATTATGATGCACTGCTAACATACTAAAATGATGAAAAACACTCTGACATACTTTTCTAGAAAGACAAGCCAGTGAATGCCCATGCAAACCTGTGTTTTCTCTCACTCTGCAAGGATCTAACTCTTGCAAGATCTTCATTTTTTGTTTTACACTTTTCTTACTATGTGTACGTAAGAAATTTCGAAGCAAATCGATTGATTCCTGTTGCACACTACAAATAGTACTGCACTTCCATGTGTACACTTGACCCTTAGTACGTCTCCCTAAAACTTCATCAGCTAATACCTCTTCTGCATCTCTAGAAACAAGTTTCTCTTTTTCCATCAGACAACTGTCTTTCACCTCCTATGCGGGACCACTGGTGTCAACTGCATGCACCAAATCATTCTCCTGGAGGTAACTTTTCTCATTAAAAAATGGCTCAGAACTTGAACTATGCATCCATTCTCCCGAAAATACTTCACAAAAATGAGTCCGATTAATTATTCTTTTCCATCTACTGTTCGATTTGAAAACATCAATTGCCTTGTTAAGTATCCTAATTCTATTGATTACTAAAATAAATATTTTTTCTTAACTTCAAAAGCCTGATCAACAATCTTCTCTAGACTTTTCTTTTTCTTGTAAAAAGCAGCTCTCTGTTTACCTTTCTTTTCATTTTTTAGCAAATTTAAAACTACCCTATTGCGAAACATTCGTCTACGAATGTCCCTAAATTGATTTTGCCTATCCATACTGTTCTCTCCTGCTCCAGTAGTAACATTTTTGGGGGACCTCTCCTTCCTTTTCAAATTTGCTCTCTCCTTCTGGATCTTCACATTCCCATTAACATTTTTTTTTCCTCTACATATGTTCTGAAAAAAAGACTTAGTTGTCTTACCAGGAGCTTTTTTTGTGTTTTTTGAAGTACTTGTTGTAGGGGAGTGCTTTAATTCCGTTGCTGATTTTGTTTTTTTCCGTATGGTATCTTTTCTTCTCCTTTGCCTTGACGGCATATTTGCTTACGTTTGAAATGTTGATTTCAATCTGTGGTAAAGAAAAAAATAACACATTATAGACCACTATTAGCAAACAACAAAGCAATGACAATAAGCAAACGATATAAACACTAATTTACAACACATCTAAGTTTATACCACAGCAACTATATATCTAGGAGTAAGACAAAGGCAAACAGCTAGAGGGAGTAACACAAAGACACAGAGAGACTCAGACAAAGAAACAGGTAGAGGAAGTAAAACATAGAGAAGGACTAAGACAGAGAGAGTGTATAATATGTTGTAAGACAGAAAAAGGATGTAATAGTGAGAGGGAGTAAGTCAAAAAAGGGAGTAAGTCAGAAAAAGGATGTAACAGGGTGTAAAACAAAGAGAGGGTGTAACAGGATGTAAGACAGAGAGAGGGTGTTAGAAGGAAAAAGGTTGTAAAAGAGACTAAAACAGAGAGAACCTGTAAAGGGAGAGACAGAGAGTAAGTTTGAGAGAGGGTGTAAGAGGAAGTAAATCAGAGACAGGATGTTACAGGAAGTAGGTCAGACAGAGGGTGTAACAGGAAGAGAGAAGACAAGTCAGAAAGAGGGAGAGAGAGGGTGTAAAACAGACAAAAGGTATAATAGGGAGTAACTCAAGGAGAGAATATTACAAAGAAAAAGGTTGATTAGATAGTATCTGCATGATTCAAAAAATATATTAGCACATTTCACAATCATGTCACCTGTGTTTCCTCAGATTAGTCATGTTTTTTGATAATGCTTGGTTAAAACATTTTGCTACATAGAGGAATTGTCTTTTGTGAAATAGTGAAGTTTCAGTAGTGAAATTGAATGCTTGTACATAGGACCAGTGCTGTGTTTCTAAAATGTAATTTAAAAAACGATTTTGGGGTAATTGAATGGCTTTTATATTTTTGAGAAGGAATTAATAGTGTTTACCTCATTAAATAAATATATTTGAACCTTTTACAATGATGTCACCTGCATTACCTCAGATCAGGATGCAGATTGAGCTTCTTTCTTGTTGGTTTGTGCCATGTTTTTTGATAATGCTTGGTAAATAGGTTTTGCAGCATAGAGGAATCGCATTATGTAAAATTTAGAAGTTTCTCTAATGACATGGAATGCTTGAACATAGGGCCTGTGCTGTGTTTGAAAAATGTTATTTAAAAAACGATTTTGGGGTAAATGGATGGCTTTTATATTTTTGAGAAAGAATTAATAGTGTTTGCCTCATTAAATAAATATATTAGCACATTTCACAATCATGTCACCTGTGTTTCCTCAGATTAGTAAACAGATTGTGCAGATGAGGTGAGGCCTCTCCAGAAGCGCAGAGGAGGTGAGGCCTGTCCAGGGGAACAGAGGTGGTGAGGCCTGTGTGTAAGAATGCAGTGGACTGGACTTCATGAAGCCTCTCCCCCACTGCATTCTTAGACACAGGCCTCACCTCCTTTGCACCCCTGGACAAGCTTCTCTCCCACTACACTCTTGAACACAGGCCTCACCTCCTCTGCACACCTGTACAAGCCTCACCTCATCTTCAACCCTAAACAGGCTTCACCTCATCTGCACCCCTGGACAGGCCTCACCTCATCTACACTATTTATTCCTTCTCAAAAATGTAAAAACCAATCATTTGCCCCAAAATCGTTTTTCGCATCACATTTAAGAAACACAGCACAGGTCCTATGTACAAGCATACAATTTCACTACTGAAACCTCACTATTTCATAAAAGACAATTCCTCTATCTTCAATATGTTGATATCAAGCATTTCCAAAGAACATGCCACAAAGCAACAAGAAAGAACCTCAATAAGGGCCAGATGTAGGTAATTCCGATTTACCGACTCTTAAATACCGAATTTTACTGATTCGGTATTTAAGAGTCGGTAAATAGGAAGGGGGGAGCTGTAGGTAATTCGAATTTAAGAATTACCGAATCGGTAGGATTCGGTATTTACCGATTCAGTAAATACCGAATCGGTATTGCCCATTGATTCCTATGGGTCATGAAGCCCATAGGAATCAATGGGCAATACCGATTCGGTATTTATCGAATCGGTAAATACCGAATCCTGCAAGGGTGCAGGGGGTGTCACTTTGACACCCTCTAGCACCCCAATTCCGGACTTGTGTGCCATGTGGAACACAGACATGCCCTAAGGGCATGTCTGTGTGTCACATTGCACAAGTGTGCATGCACAGATGTGCATGTACACCTGAATTCTGTATTTTACCACACAATAGGATTATGTGGTAAAATACCGGTTCTTAAGGGCCTGTGGCACTCTTAATAGTGCCACCTATATGTGGATTTACCGAATCGGTAAATATACCGATTAGGTATTTTACCGATTCTGTTAATTTACCGATTCTGTAAATTTACAGAATCTGCAAAATATAGGCCCCCTACATCTGAAAACCCTAATACCGGTCGGTAACGGCCGAATTCGGCCGTTACCGACCGGTATTAGGGCTCCTACATCTGGCCCTATGTTTCCTAATCTGAGGTAACACAGGTGACATCATTCTAAAAGGTTCAAATATATTTATTTAATGAGGCAAACACTATTAATTCCTTCTCAAAAATATAAAAGCCATTCATTTACCCCAAAATCATTTTTTAAATAACATTTTACAAACACAGCACAGGTCCTATGTACAAGCATTCCATGTCACTAGTGAAACTTCTCAATTTTACATAAAGTAATTCCTCTATGCAGCAAAATCTATTTACCAGATTAGGAAGCACATTAAGCTTTTTTATTCTTCCTTTGTGTCATATTTCTTGATAATACTTGGAAAAAAAATGTTAGTGCATATAGAAATTGTATTTTGTAAAAAAGTGAGGTTTCAGTAGTATAATGAAATACTTGTACATATGACCTATGCTCTGTTTTTTAAATGTTATGTAAAAATTGATTTACAGCACATGAATTGCTTTTACATTATTCACAAGGTTTAGATACTGAGTACATGATTGTACTTTTCACCTGTGTTTCCTCAGATTAGAAAGCAGATTGTGCAGATGAGGTAAGGCCTCTCCAGAAGCGCAGAGGAGGTGAGGCCTGTCGAAGGGAGCAGAGGTGGTGAGGCCTGTGTCTAAGAATGCAGTGGACTGGACTTCATGAAGCCTCTCCCCCACTGCATTCTTAGACACAAGCCTCACCTCCTTTGCACCCCAGGACAGGCTTCTCTCCCACTACACTCTTGAACACAGGCCTCGCCTCCTCTGCACCCCTATACAAGCCTCAGCTCATCTACAACCCTAAACAGGCTTCACCTCATCTGCACCCCTGGACAGGCCTTACCTCATCTACACTATTTATTCCTTCTCAAAAATGTAAAAAACAATCATTTGCCCCAAAATCGTTTTTCACATCACATTTCAAGAACCTCAGTCTGCTTCCTAATCTGAGATAATGCAAGTGACATCATTGTAAAAGGTTCTAGTATATTTATTTAATGAGGCAAACACTATTAATTCCTTCTCAAAAATATAAAAACCATTCATTTACCCCAAAATCGTTTTTTAAATAACATTTTAGAAACCCAGCACAGGTCCTATGTACAAACATTCAATTTCACTACTGAAACTTCACAATTTCCAAAAGACAATTCCTCTATCTTGCATATGTTAATATCAAGCATTTCCCAAAAACATGCCACAAACCAACAAGAAAGAATCTCAATCTGCTTCCTAATCTGAGGTAATGCAAGTGACATCATTGTAAAAGGTTCAAATATATTTATTTGATGAGGCAAACACTATGAATTCCTTTTCAAAAATATAAAAACCATTCATTTACCCCAAAATCGTTTTTTAAATAACATTTTAAAAACAGAGCACATGTCCTATGTACAAGCATTCAATTTCACTACTGAAACTTCACTATTTCACAAAAGACAATTCCTCTATCTTGCATATGTTAATATCAAGCATTTCCAAAAAACATGCCACAAACCAACAAGAAAGAACCTCAATCTGCTTTCTTATTTGAGGTAACGCAGGTGACATCATTCAAAAAGATTCAAATATATGTATTTAATGAGGCACACACTATTAATTCCTTCTCAAAAATATAAAAGCCATCCATTTACCCCAAAATCGTTTTTTAAATAATATTTTACAAACACAGCACAGGTCCTATGTACAAGCATTCCATGTCACTAGTGAAACTTCTCAATTTAACATAATGCAATTCCTCTAGGCAGCAAAATCTAGTCACCAAGCATTATCAAAAAACATGATACAAACCAACAAGAAAGAAACTCAATCTGCTTCCTAATCTGAGGTAACGCAGGTGACATCATTGTGAAAGGTTCAAATATATTTATTTAATGAGGCAGACACTATTAATTCCTTCTCAAAAATATAAAAGCCATTCATTTACCCCAAAATCGTTTTTAAAATAACATTTTACAAACACAGCACAGGTCCTATGTACAAGCATTCAATTTCACTACTGAAACTTCACTATCTGCTTCCAAATCTTCTCCATAGAGCAAACAAGTCTCTATCTAAATTAAATGAATCATTACTTACCTTTACAAATGCTTTGGGAGATTGAGAACAGTGTCAGACACACACACCAATTTTTCTTTAGCAGAGCAAAAGGTATGCACTCAAGACACTGCAACCATGACTGGCACAGAAAACCTCTAATTCTACACACATATGCCTCATTTCAACCAATCAAAACTCTTCCCTCACTATTTTCAAACCAACACCCTTCCCCCCCTCAGACCTTTCTATCTGTTACCATAGCAACTCCCTCCTTACTGAACTCGCAGGTTCAAAAGTTTATTCTACAATGTTGCAAATGAAGTCAGCAAGGATGTTTGACCTCTCAATACACCAGCTTATCCGGTGCATTATTGCTTTAATTGACTTTTTCTTAACCATTCAAATTGCTTCTTTCACAAAACACAACCATGCACCCTAACTTTTAGTTTTCAACTATCTAAATCCACCAATCATTGCTTGTGATTCAAGAGCAGGGTAACTCCACAATTATTTTTTTGTAATCTCCTACTGTTCCAACTGCATTTCATTCCCACACTTCATCTGACTGCACCAGAACCATCTCTCACCATGTATTCTGTCTGGATTATTGGACATAGTTACATCCACTGGGCTCAAAGGTCTGCAGCTAGCAGAAATGTTCACAACCTTGATTTATCAAATGTGGAAATCTAGTGGATTGGCCAGAGAGGATTGAGATGTCACCAATTGATACCATTGGTGAAAACCTTTTTGCATCTGCCAAACCCTGACCTCTTAATAGTGCACTGTGGTGGAAATGACTTGGGCACTTTGACTGGGGTAGGTCTGGAAATGCTTTTAAAGGACACCTTTGGTCAATTGATGACACTTTTTCCACAAACTGCCTTGGTATATTCCAGTATATGTCAAAGACAGAAATGGAACTGGTCCAACCAATTTTGTCCACAATTTGAGAAAGCATGGAAACATGTGAATAAATCTGTTTCTGCTTACATGAGAGACTATGGAATGGGTTCAATATACAACAATAACTTGCGTTACAACATGCAAGATATCCACAGAGGAGATGGTGTGCACTTCTCAGATGAGAGGAATAGAATATTCCTCCTGAATTTAAGACTGTGCCTACTTGTAGGTTCCTAAATCAGACACAGAACCCAAAAGCTCTTTTCAGGGCTACCCTACCTCTGATTAATCAAAATGATTATTTTACTCTAACTTTTTTCACTAGTTTTCACCAAAGTACGCTCCCCGGTACGCGTACCGGGCGCTCCCCCCGCGAAATTAAAAAAAAAAAAAAAAATTGGGGCCTATATGGGCCTCCTAAACTCCCTCAGAAAACCTAGGGGGTCAGGGGCTGCCTACCATGCCCCCTTCTACCCATTCCAAACGTTGTTTGTCCTCCATCTTGTGTCTCAATTGTACCAAAACACAAGATGGTGGACTCCCGTAGCGCTCCCGGTGCGCGTACCGGAGCGCGCACCGGTAAGCGCTCCCTAAAAAAATGTGGGAACTCAATTTACATAAAAACCACAGAACACACTTTCACCAAATATAGAATAGGCCCTACTACATAGCAGTCCCTACCATTTTCCCAAATTTGATGGTATTCTATTGAGCCGTTTAGGCTGTAGCCCTGTCTAAATATCCTGAGGTAAATTACATGACAAAAACACATATGAAACTGTTGGAATTTACAACCAATTAAAATGTTACTTACATTTTGTACTTTTATGTGCTGACATTTGATTGGTTAAGTACATGAATATATATGAAAAATGAGAGGGAAACACAGCCATTTTGACTAATACTACCTGAGGTACATTTTGAAAGAATTTTGACAGAAAACTTCAACTACTTTGAAAAAGGTAAGTTGTTAATTTGGAAGGGGAACTATGTAGTGCACTTTAAGTTAATTTGGGAAAACGCTTTCTGATAGTTATATACTGTCCCTCTGTAAGAGTTAGAGATTGAGATAGACTTCTCTGTTATAATTATGGATTGAGTTAGGCTTCTCTGGTATAATTATGAATTCACTTAGGCTTCATCACATGCACTTTTTAATAGTTCTACTTCCTGCCTGAAACCATACACTGCCCAAAAATTACTTCACTGTTAAAAACTCAGAAGTACCTGTCTGAACTTAAACCCAACAGTACCCTAACTCTACTAATATAGTTAATTTTTATGCAATTTTCAGAAAGAAAATGGAAGGAGAAAAACAATCAACTGTTATTTCTATTGAAATAAAGGTGGAAAATCCAGAAGAACAAAAAGATGAACTTGATTTCATAGATGAATCTTTGGAACAAATAGAATCATGTACTAATAATTATGAGGAAATTCCGGACAATATTATGTTAGAAGTTTTATTAAATTTTGAAAAAGAATCAGAAGAATAAATGTATATTTAATAATTAAAAATTGTTTGAGACAATATTCATTTTTATATGTAATTCATGAAGTAGTACCAAAATGATTATATTATAAAATGAGACTTATAGTATACTGTGCAACTTTTTTGTGTTACATAGTAAGTTTACTCATAGTTACTACCTTTCTCCCACTATATTATCTCCAATGTGTATTTTACATCTCTTTTTCATCATAAGGGAGCAGGATAGACTACCCATGATCCCCTAGGACTTCTCAGGGAGTGCTTAAAGGATCTGTTTCTGCTTTCCTGACAGATTATGTTATGGATTCCATATACCACAATAACTTCTATAACAACATGCAAGATATCTACAGAGGAAACGTTGTACATTAAATTTAAGTCTCTATATTGGTACCTACATGTAGGTACTTAAATAAAAATAATAAAAAACAACAAAAAGAACGTTTTTTAAAACAGCTACTTTTTTGTAAAACTGTCATTCTTTTTTCCCCATGGTACGCTCCCCAGTACGCTCCCCGGTGCGCGTACCGGGCGCTCCCCCGCGAAAATAAAAAAAAAATATTTTTTTCTCTCCCGCGGAGCCCTTTTATAGCCCCCACATCAAACCTAGGGGGTCAGGAGGGGTCTACTCTGCCCACTTATGGTAATTTCCCCCTTTGTTTTTGCCACCTCTTGTGTCTCGATCTTACCGAGACACAAGATGGCGGGCGCTCCGGACTGTTTCGAATGTTTACAGACACCCGAGAGCCAATCAGCTTTCCGCGCGCAAGTCGCGTGGCGCGCCCGGTGCGCTCCCCGTTGCGCGTACCGGGGCTCGGCCATAGATATATATATATTTTTTAACCTAAATTACTCAAAAACCACTGGAGCACATATCTTGAGACATAGCAAAGGCACATCGGGCTACCAGTCCCTACAATTTTGCCAAGTTTGGTGGAAATCCATTCAGCCGTTCGGGCTAAAAGTGAGGTCGACCGCCCTATGGAAATTAACATGGGGAAAACACGTTTTGGGACCCCTCTTTTATCTCGGCCCCCGCTTGACGAATCCCCCCCCCCAAACTTTCAGGGAAGGACCGGAGCGCCGCGAGGCAAATTTGAGGAAATTTTCAGGCAGATTACTCAACTGGCGCCAAAGTTATTCCCAATAGAATGTTGAGATTTTGCATTGAAAATAATCCTAACTATAACTACCTACTGGCGACCGCCAGTAGGTAATATATATATATGTTTGTTGTGCTGGCGTACACTAAGCAGGTAGCTCCATTCCTGCCGAAACCGAGACCGCCCTGACAGGGTCGGAGGCCCCTTTGAAAGGAGAAACTTGTTGTTTAAATTCGGGGGCATGACTCGCTCGCCTCGCCCAGAAATGGATTACAGGACTTCCTACGCATTCACGAAAGGCGAGTAAGGGAAAGTCGTGAAGGGTATTTCACCACTTCATGATGGCACAGGAGACCGGAGCTTGTGAGGACTTTCACGTTTGTGGCAGAGCAGAATCAGCAGCACCTTGGGAGCACGTTTTTTTGAACACTTTGCACGAATATTTTAATTTGATAAAACACGGCATCCTGAACTTACTTGAATTGACATTTTGGTGCATTATGGGCAATGAAGGACAGACCACTTGGCTAAAGTAACCCGCCCTCCAATGATTAAGGCTTACCAGCCGAAACGCGTCGGAACTTGATGTTGAACTGCCGCCCATTGTCCAATAAACGAGCGCTTTGTCTCCCATGCTCGTGTCTTGGCTGTTTGTTGTGCTGGCGTACACTAAGCAGGTAGCTCCATTCCTGCCGAAACCGAGACCGCCCTGACAGGGTCGGAGGCCCCTTTGAAAGGAGAAACTTGTTGTTTAAATTCGGGGGCATGACTCGCTCGCCTCGCCCAGAAATGGATTACAGGACTTCCTACGCATTCACGAAAGGCGAGTAAGGGAAAGTCGTGAAGGGTATTTCACCACTTCATGATGGCACAGGAGACCGGAGCTTGTGAGGGCTTTCACGTTTGTGGCAGAGCAGAATCAGCAGCACCTTGGGAGCACGTTTTTTTGAACACTTTGCACGAATATTTTAATTTGATAAAACACGGCATCCTGAACTTACTTGAATTGACATTTTGGTGCATTATGGGCAATGAAGGACTGACCACTTGGCTAAAGTAACCCGCCCTCCAATGATTAAGGCTTACCAGCCGAAACGCGTCGGAACTTGATGTTGAACTGCCGCCCATTGTCCAATAAACGAGCGCTTTGTCTCCCATGCTCGTGTCTTGGCTGTTTGTTGTGCTGGCGTACACTAAGCAGGTAGCTCCATTCCTGCCGAAACCGAGACCGCCCTGACAGGGTCGGAGGCCCCTTTGAAAGGAGAAACTTGTTGTTATATATATATATATATATATACACGAACAGTCAGAACTGCAACCCAGCTCCAGGAACCAGAACCAGAACAGACGACCAAACGAATCCTCAAATAAGGCAAAGTAGAATTTTATGTAAGGCAAACTGAGCAGCAAAAACTGACGCGTTTCGGGCGGATGCCCTTGTTCACAGTCAAAAGTTTACCCACAATGCCTGTGTTTTTAAAATGCTAGTGCACACCATGTGACACAAATGAATATGGAAGAAATACAACTTTTGCATATATAAAGCGTATTGAAATCGAGGGAAGGTCTGATTTTCCAATTATCTTATAACAATTCATATGAGATTACAAACATGACTGAGTAAATTCAATATTTGAGACAAGAAAATATATATATA
>NW_028250596.1:0-60806 GCF_964263255.1 Lissotriton vulgaris | reverse complement strand
GACTGACTGACAGAGAGAGACTGACTTAGAGAAAGAAAGACTGAGACTGACTGACCGAGAGAGACAGAGAGGGAGACTGTACGGGAGAGAGAGACTGACTGAAAGAGAGAATGACTGAGAGAGAGACTGCCTGACAGAGAGAGCGACTGATTGACTGAGAGAGCGACTGATTGACTGAGAGAGAGACTGACAGAAAGAGACTGACAGAAAGAGATTGACTGAAAGAGACTGACTGAGAGAGACTGACTGAGAGAGACTGACTGAGAGAGACTGACTGAGAGAGACTGACTGAGAGAGACTGACTGAGAGAGACTGACTGAGAGAGACTGACTTAGAGAGACTGACTGAGAGAGACTGACTGAGAGAGACTGACTGAGAGAGACTGACTGAGAGAGACTGACTGAGAGAGACTGACTGAGAGAGACTGACTGAGAGAGACTGACTGAGAGAGACTGACTGAGAGAGACTGACTGAGAGAGAGACTGACTGAGAGAGAGACTGACTGAGAGAGAGACTGACTGAGCGAGAGACTGACTGAGAGAGAGACTGACAGAGAGAGAGAGACTGACTGAGAGAGAGAGAGACTGACTGAGAGAGAGAGAGAGACTGACTGAGAGAGAGAGAGACTGACTGAGAGAGAGAGAGACTGACTGAGAGAGAGAGAGACTGACTGAGAGAGAGAGAGACTGACTGAGAGAGAGACTGACTGAGAGAGAGAGAGAGAGACTGACTGAGAGAGAGACTGACTGAGAGAGAGACTGACTGAGAGAGAGACTGACAGAGAGAGACTGACAGAGAGAGACTGACAGAGAGAGACTGACTGAGAGAGAGACTGACTGAGAGAGAGACTGACTGAGAGAGAGACTGACTGAGAGAGAGACTGACTGAGAGAGAGGCTGACTGAGAGACTGACTGACTGAGAGACTGACTGACTGAGAGACTGACTGAGAGAGAGACTGACTGAGAGAGAGACTGACAGAGAGAGACTGACTGAGAGAGAGACTGACGGAGAGAGAGACTGACGGAGAGAGAGACTGACGGAGAGAGAGACTGACGGAGAGAGAGACTGACGGAGAGAGAGACTGACTGACTGAGAGACTGACTGACTGAGAGACTGACTGACTGAGAGAGAGACTGACTGAGAGAGAGACTGACTGAGAGAGAGACTGACTGAGAGAGACTGACTGAGAGAGACTGACTGAGAGAGACTGACTGAGAGAGAGACTGACTGAGAGAGAGACTGACTGAGAGAGAGACTAACTGAGAGAGAGACTGACTGAGAGAGAGACTGACTGAGAGAGAGACTGACTAAGAGAGAGACTGACTAAGAGAGAGACTGACTAAGAGAGAGACTGACAGAGAGAGACTGACTGAGAGAGAGACTGACTGAGAGACTGACTGAGAGACTGACTGAGAGACTGACTGAGAGACTGACTAAGAGACTGACTGAGAGACTGACTGAGAGACTGACTGAGAGAGAGACTGACAGAGAGAGAGACTGACAGAGAGAGAGACTGACAGAGAGAGAGACTGACTGAGAGAGAGAAACTGACTGAGAGAGAGACTGACTGAGAGAGAGACTGACTGAGAGAGAGACTGACTGAGAGAGAGACTGACTGAGAGAGAGACTGACTGAGAGAGAGACTGACTGAGAGAGAGACTGACTGACTGAGAGAGAGACTGACTGAGAGAGTGACTGAGAGACTGACTGACTGAGAGAGAGACTGGCTGACTTAGAGGAGAGACTGGCTGACTTAGAGGAGAGACTGGCTGACTTAGAGGAGAGACTGGCTGACTTAGAGGAGAGACTGGCTGACTTAGAGGAGAGACTGGCTGACTTAGAGGAGAGACTGGCTGACTTAGAGGAGAGACTGTCTGACTTAGAGGAGAGACTGTCTGACTTAGAGGAGAGACTGGCTGACTTAGAGGAGAGACTGGCTGACTTAGAGGAGAGGCTGGCTGACTTAGAGGAGAGGCTGGCTGACTTAGAGGAGAGGCTGGCTGACTTAGAAGAGAGGCTGGCTGACTTAGAAGAGAGGCTGGCTGACTGAGAGAGAGAGAGAGACTGCCAGAGAAAGGCTGACTGAGAGAGAGAGAGAGAGAGAGAGAGACTGACTGACTGACTGACTGACTGACTGACTGACTGACTGACTGACTGACTGACTGACTGACTGACTGACAGAGAGAGAGAGAGAGACTGACTGACTGACTGACTTAGAGAGACTGACTTAGAGAGACTGACTTAGAGAGACTGACTTAGAGAGACTGACTTAGAGAGACTGACTTAGAGAGACTGACTTAGAGAGACTGACTTAGAGAGACTGACTTAGAGAGACTGACTTAGAGAGACTGACTTAGAGAGACTGACTTAGAGAGACTGACTAATAGAGGCAGGCTGACTTAGAGGGTCTGGCTGACTTAGAGGGTCTGGCTGACTTAGAGGGTCTGGCTGACTTAGAGGGTCTGGCTGACTTAGAGGGTCTGGCTGACTTAGAGGGTCTGGCTGACTTAGAGGGTCTGGCTGACTTAGAGGGTCTGGCTGACTTAGAGAGGCTGGCTGACTTAGAGAGGCTGGCTGACTTAGAGGAGAGACTGGCTGACTTAGAGGAGAGACTGGCTGACTTAGAGGAGAGACTGGCTGACTTAGAGGAGAGGCTGGCTGACTTAGAGGAGAGGCTGGCTGACTTAGAGGAGAGGCTGGCTGACTTAGAGGAGAGGCTGGCTGACTTAGAAGAGAGGCTGGCTGACTTAGAGAGGCTGGCTGACTTAGAGAGGCTGGCTGACTTAGAGAGGCTGGCTGACTTAGAGAGGCTGGCTGACTTAGAGAGGCTGGCTGACTTAGAGAGGCTGGCTGACTTAGAGAGGCTGGCTGACTTAGAGAGGCTGGCTGACTTAGAGAGAGACTGACTGACTGACTGACTGATAGAGAGAGACTGACTGACTGACTGACTGATAGAGAGAGACTGACTGACTGACTGACTGATAGAGAGAGACTGACTGACTGACTGATAGAGAGAGACTGACTGACTGACTGATAGAGAGAGACTGACTGACTGACTGACTGATAGAGAGAGACTGACTGACTGACTGACTGATAGAGAGAGACTGACTGACTGACTGACTGATAGAGAGAGACTGACTGACTGACTGACTGATAGAGACTGACTGACTGACTGATAGAAAGAGACTGACTGACTGACTGATAGAAAGAGACTGACTGACTGACTGATAGAGAGAGACTGACTGACTGACTGATAGAGAGAGACTGACTGACTGACTGATAGAGAGAGACTGACTGATAGAGAGACTGACTGACTGACTGATAGAGAGACTGACTGACTGACTGACTGATAGAGAGACTGACTGACTGACTGACTGATAGAGAGAGACTGACTGACTGACTGACTGATAGAGAGAGACTGACTGACTGATAGAGAGAGACTGACTGACTGACTGACTGATAGAGAGAGACTGACTGACTGACTGACTGATAGAGAGAGACTGACTGACTGACTGATAGAGAGAGACTGACTGACTGACTGACTGATAGAAAGAGACTGTCTGACTGACTGATAGAGAGAGACTGACTGACTGACTGATAGAGAGAGACTGACTGACTGACTGATAGAGAGAGACTGACTGACTGACTGATAGAAAGAGACTGTCTGACTGACAGAGAGAGACTGACTGACTGACTGATAGAGAGAGACTGACTGACTGACTGATAGAGAGAGACTGACTGACTGATAGAGAGAGACTGACTGACTGACTGATAGAGAGAGACTGACTGATAGAGAGACTGACTGACTGATAGAGAGAGACTGACTGACTGATAGAGAGAGACTGACTGACTGACTGATAGAGAGAGAGACTGACTGACTGACTGATAGAGAGAGACTGACTGACTGACAGACACTGGCTGACTGACTGAGAGAGACTGACTGACAGACACTGACTGACAGACACTGACTGACAGAGAGAGACTGACTGACTGACTGACAGAGAGTGACTGACTGACTGATAGAGAGAGACTGTCTGACTGACTGATAGAGAGTGACTGACTGACTGATGGAGAGAGAGACTGACTGACTGATAGAGAGAGACTGACTGACTGACAGACACTGACTGACTGACTGACTGACAGACACTGACTGACTGACTGACTGACAGACACTGACTGACTGACTGACAGACACTGGCTGACTGACTTAGAGAGACTGACTGACAGACACTGACTGACTGACTGACAGACACTGACTGACTGACTGACAGAGAGAGACTGACTGACTGACTGATAGAGAGAGACTGACTGACTGACTGATAGAAAGAGACTGTCTGACTGACTGATAGAGAGAGACTGACTGACTGACTGATAGAGAGAGAGACTGACTGACTGATAGAGAGAGACTGACTGACTGATAGAGAGAGACTGACTGACTGATAGAGAGAGACTGACTGACTGATAGAGACTGACTGACTGATAGAGAGAGACTGACTGACTGATAGAGAGAGACTGACTGACTGACTGATAGAGAGAGAGACTGACTGACTGACTGATAGAGAGAGACTGACTGACTGACAGACACTGACTGACTGACTGACTGACAGACACTGACTGACTGACTGACAGACACTGACTGACTGACTGACAGAGAGACTGACTGACTGACAGAGAGAGACTGACTGACTGACTGATAGAGAGAGACTGACTGATAGAGAGACTGACTGACTGACTGATAGAGAGAGACTGACTGACTGACTGATAGAGAGAGACTGACTGACTGACTGATAGAGAGAGACTGACTGACTGACTGATAGAGAGAGACTGACTGACTGACTGACTGATAGAGAGAGACTGACTGACTGACTGATAGAGAGAGACTGACTGACTGACTGATAGAGAGAGACTGACTGACTGACTGATAGAAAGAGACTGTCTGACTGACTGATAGAGAGAGACTGACTGACTGATAGAGAGAGACTGACTGACTGACTGATAGAAAGAGACTGTCTGACTGACTGATAGAGAGAGACTGACTGACTGACTGATAGAGAGAGACTGACTGACTGACTGATAGAGAGAGACTGACTGACTGATAGAGAGAGACTGACTGACTGACAGAGAGAGACTGACTGATAGAGAGACTGACTGACTGATAGAGAGAGACTGACTGACTGATAGAGAGAGACTGACTGACTGACTGATAGAGAGAGAGACTGACTGACTGACTGATAGAGAGAGACTGACTGACTGACAGACACTGACTGACTGACTGACAGACACTGGCTGACTGACTGAGAGAGACTGACTGACAGACACTGACTGACTGACTGACTGACAGAGAGAGACTGACTGACTGACAGAGAGAGACTGACTGACTGACTGACTGACAGAGAGAGACTGACTGACTGACTGATAGAGAGAGACTGTCTGACTGACTGATAGAGAGTGACTGACTGACTGATGGAGAGAGAGACTGACTGACTGATGGAGAGAGAGACTGACTGACTGACAGACACTGACTGACTGACTGACAGACACTGACTGACTGACTGACAGACACTGACTGACTGACTGACAGACACTGGCTGACTGACTGAGAGAGACTGACTGACAGACACTGACTGGCTGACTGACAGACACTGACTGACTGACTGACTGACAGAGAGAGACTGACTGACTGACTGATAGAGAGAGACTGACTGACTGACTGATAGAAAGAGACTGTCTGACTGACTGATAGAGAGAGACTGACTGACTGACTGATAGAGAGAGACTGACTGACTGACTGATAGAGAGAGAGACTGACTGACTGATAGAGAGAGACTGACTGACTGATAGAGAGAGACTGACTGCCTGACTGATAGAGAGAGACTGACTGACTGATAGAGACTGACTGACTGATAGAGACTGACTGACTGATAGAGACTGACTGACTGATAGAGAGAGACTGACTGACTGACTGATAGAGAGAGAGACTGACTGACTGACTGATAGAGAGAGAGACTGACTGACTGATAGAGAGAGACTGACTGACTGACAGACACTGACTGACTGACTGACAGACACTGACTGACTGACTGACAGACACTGGCTGACTGACTGAGAGAGACTGACTGACAGACACTGACTGACTGACTGACAGACACTGACTGACTGACTGACAGAGAGACTGACTGACTGACTGAGAGAGAGACTGACTGAGAGAGAGACTGACTGACTGAGAGAGAGACTGACTGACTGAGAGAGAGACTGACTGACTGGGAGAGACTGACTGACTGGGAGAGACTGACTGACTGAGAGAGACTGACTGACTGAGAGAGACTGACTGACAGAGAGACTGACTGAGAGAGACTGACTGACTGAGAGAGACTGACTGACTGAGAGAGACTGACTGACTGAGAGAGACTGACTGACTGAGAGAGAGACTGACTGACTGAGAGAGAGACTGACTGACTGAGAGAGAGACTGACTGACTGAGAGAGAGACTGACTGAGAGACTGACTGAGAGAGAGACTGACTGACTGAGAGAGAGACTGACTGACTGACTGATAGAGAGAGAGACTGACTGACTGACTGATAGAGAGAGAGACTGACTGACTGATAGAGAGAGACTGACTGACTGACAGACACTGACTGACTGACTGACAGACACTGACTGACTGACTGACAGACACTGGCTGACTGACAGAGAGAGACTGACTGAGAGAGAGACTGACTGAGAGAGAGACTGACTGAGAGAGAGACTGACTGAGAGAGAGACTGACTGAGAGAGAGACTGACTGAGAGAGAGACTGACTGAGAGAGAGACTGACTGAGAGAGAGACTGACTGAGAGAGAGACTGACTGAGAGAGAGACTGACAGAGAGAGACTGACTGAGAGAGAGACTGACTGAGAGACTGACTGAGAGACTGACTGACTAAGAGAGAGACTGGTAGACTGACTGAGCGAGACTGACTGAGCAAGACTGACTGAAAGAGAGACTGACTGAAAGAGAGACTGACTGAGAGAGAGACTGACTGAGAGAGAGACTGACTGAGAGAGAGACTGACTGAGAGAGAGGCTGACTGAGAGAGAGACTGACTGAGAGAGAGACTGACTGAGAGAGAGACTGACTGAGAGAGAGACTGACTGAGAGAGAGACTGACTGACTAAGGGAGAGACTGCCAGAGAGAGACTGACTGACTAAGAGAGAGACTGGTAGACTGACTGAGCGAGACTGACTGAGCAAGACTGACTGAAAGAGAGACTGACTGAAAGAGAGACTGACTGAAAGAGAGACTGACTGAGAGAAAGACTGACTGAAAGAGAGACTGACTGAAAGAGAGACTGACTGAAAGAGAGACTGACTGAAAGAGAGACTGACTGAAAGAGAGACTGACTGAAAGAGAGACTGACTGAGAGAAAGACTGACTGAGAGAGAGAGAGACTGAGAGAGAGACTGAGAGAGAGACTGTAAGGGAGAGAGAGCGACTGATTGACAGAGAGAGAGAGAGAGCGACTGATTGACTGAGAGAGAGAGAGAGAGAGACTGACCGAGAGAAAGAGACTGACCGAGAGAAAGAGACTGACCGACTGAGAGAGACTGACCGACTGAGAGAGACTGACCGACTGAGAGAGACTGACCGACTGAGAGAGACTGACCGACTAAGAGAGACTGAGACTGACTGAGAAAGACTGAGACTGACTGAGAGAGACTGACTGACTAAGAGAGAGGCTGACTGAGAGAGGCTGACTGAGAGAGACTGACTGAGAGAGACTGACTGAGAGAGACTGACTGAAAAAAGAGACTGACTGAAAAAAGAGACTGACTGAAAAAAGAGACTGATTGAGAGAAAGACTGCCTACAATTAAAAATGCATAAAAACCATTACTGATTCAACAATTCAACTGCAAACATTAGAGGGACTTCATAGAACAAAAAACCTATTTAGACATAGATTATGCTAGTGTCTAATAATTATTTTGCCTCCCCCATTCATTACATTAACTAGAAAATCATAAATAATGCAAAATAGTGCTTTTTTAAGGATATAGAGAAAAGGAAGACGTTAAAATGTCATTTTTGAAAAATGACTAAAATTAAATATGAGTATTGTTATCCATGCCATGCAACAATTACTTGAAAATTTGATATCCATATTTATATCATAAAGCATTTCTTAAAATGTTTAAGGAAACTTGTACATCTTTACAAATCCGGAAAAATGCTCCAATTGTATAACTGTGTCAATGTTACTCCTTCTATAATTTTAACACAATGCGATCTTCATCTAAAATGTCAAACAGATTTTAAAAAAAAGTTATATGGCCTGGTTATCCATTTCATAATTCTATGTATTGGTCATTTTATACAAGATACATTTTTGCCAAACAACATCTTTTTTTGTTCATCTGCAACTTTTATTCCAAATCCAAGCTTAATTTCCCGTATTTAGACAAAAATCAGTAATTGCGTCTCATACTCCTGCAACAAAGATAATTGAAAATCATTATGAAATATAAGTACAGTATGAATCTATTTACCTATATTCTTATAGCATCAAAATCATCCATTGTCTCCAAACAAAATTGTTTGTATCCTAATCCTAAATACCATACCTGACCCAACACCATACTATTTATAGCAGACAACTGAGGCCAGTCACCATCTTTAAATTTATCCCTGTGAATCTGTAAATATTTAAATGTCACACTGGATCTGGATAATGCTTGTCCTTTATGTATTCTGACCCGTGTAATTGGCATTATATTGTTCCATCATAATATTGATGGCTAAAGAGTACCCAAGACCCCTTTCATTAATGTGTTGTAATTTAGAAAATTCAATGGAAATAACCCCACACATCGTTGGAAAAACCAGCCGTAGAAAGAAAGCTAAAACCATAATATACAGTAAATTATCTACATTCCGTTACTTGAGCTCCATTTTGAAAACCAATAATGTGTTGTCCCAGTCCTGTGCAAATCAAAATCCAATGCAGCATAGTTTGGGCCAAGTACCTAACTTTGAGGAGAATCGATACTTCCTAGGCAAGTCAAATTATGCACCACATTTTGTTACAGTATAACCTCATTGTTTCGGATTTTTGCACATTATTACTGTCCGGCCAAAGATTTTGCCTCATAAGAATTGCGTTAACATCCAAATACAGCAATAAGCAACTGACAGGAGACTATCCTTTGCGAGGAGCTTTTCACAACGCGCCAACACATTTTGGCGCTTTTAAGTAACTTTTGATCCATTTGTCTTGAAACAATTTTTTGTTAAAATCTGCAGGTTATGCAGCAGATAATGGATTCTGTGGTTAATGCGGTGTATTCATTGTTATGCGAAAAAGTCAGGAGCTACCGAATTACATAATCCCAGGTCCTGGTTAGAGGTTTAGAGACTGTTACTGGATATCTACAAGAAATGTGATGCTGTTAGTTTAAAATAATTTGGAAGATTATTTTGGTCAACAAAGCCCTCTAGCTAGTCCAGCATCACAACACCTTGCTATGGATTCAGCTCACCAGAACCCAGTGCACCTCCGGGTGCTGCGTATTCCTTGTGACCAGCATCGCTTGGTGTCTTGGACCTCTCGGGGCTTTGTACTACTGTGCAATTCGTGTGTATATGGGCTTTTACTGAAGGGGCTGCGAGGTTGAACGGACAAGGATTACGCTTGAAGGGAATGGAAGTTTGGATCACTCAGATACAGCCCCCACTTAAATAATGTGTAGTATGTTATTTTACTCGATATGTGCAGCACAGGAGATGACAGTGGCTGAATATTGGCTTAGTTTACTGAAAGCTCCAAGAAATTAACACTAGATAAAAGACAGGAATAAAGAGATCTCCCGATTCCTCCACAAAAGATGTTTAACTACACTTTTCTTTTTTTTTTAATAGTATTTTGGGTTTCATTGTGGCACAGAGAATTTATATCCAGAATTTTGCTGGCAGGTCTTTGCATCCCACAAACTATTTTCAGCACAGTCCATTCTAATGATGCTGTTTCTATTATTAAGCCAGTTTAATCCGCCCGGCCTCTGGGTTTACCCATTCTTGGTGATTTCAGCCCTGAGCTGTCTAACCATGAAGTAGAAGAGACTAACGTGCCCCAGAATTATTTCCCAGGGTTATGTATATCAGAGACGATGTACTCAGCTGAAGGTTTTCTTGGTACATGCCTTACTTTATTATTCCACTGAGCATGTAGAATAGGTGCACATGCTGCCAACAGGCAATGTCCTCATTATCTTTATCCATGCTGCAGCTTCTAGAGGTGAACAACCCAACAAATTAACAGGGAGAGCCGAGCCAAGGGTCTGCCAGAGCTCTACGAGCCAGTGAACGAGAAGTAAATCATACAATAAACATGAAATAAAAATACGGTAAAGTGCCTTAAAAATTAAAAAAGTGTATTTCTTTAATTCACTGCATTGAGAGTTATTTAATAAAAGTGATAGTTTTTTAAACATGTTTGCACTAACTTCTGCCCTGACAACAAGCCATTGGTGAATTATGGGTCAAGTCACTTGTCTGTTACGCTATGTGGCCTCGATTCTTAGATGGAGCAACATAATAATTATTAAATCAAACCCAAGAAGTGTGCGTAAAGCTCACCTTCTAAACTGGCATTTGCAAAGGTATTCTTATATGTGATAATTTACAAACGGAGGCTCAGTAAAATAAAATATTCGTCAAGGTTCACACAATATTATGAAGCCGGAAAGTCGGGATTAATTCCAGGTTTCTAGTTCCACATTGTACAGTTCAGCCTCTAAATTAGAATCTCTTGCCTGTTTTAAATCAAAGGTTTCTGATTTGCCAGTAATTCTTGGGGCATGATGGTAGAGCGTAGGTTGCAGACAGAAGCCAAATGAACCCTCCGCTCGCTTTGGGCTGCATTGTTTTATTTGAGCTGGTGGTTTCCGGTGCTGGGCACCGGCACTTAATTGTCAACACCAGCACTTATGGCAGTTGCCACATGGTGGCGATGTTTGTATAATTTAGATATAAGCTGAACAGCAATTGTTTATTAAATTAGTATGCATTATATGTAATTAATACCTGCCGCCCAAGCTATTTTTTACATCTTCGGGGTTCTGGAATAGTGTGAATTGTCATACTTGCGGAAGTTTTTTGGTTAGTAGTTGGGTAGGTGCTGGAATTGGCAATGCTGGCGGTGGCAATGGGTTGTGCGAGCTGCAGAGACCTCCTGACTAGAGCCCTGGCACTTATTTCGTTTTGCAAATTAAACACAGTTCGAGAGTCCAAGAGGACATCGAGCTGAGCCAAAGCCTAGGATCAGGCTGTGCCTAGCTCGAGCTCTCATTGGATAGCCCAACTATAGCAGCTTCCATACAACATGCACTGTACAGTAAGTGATTTTAGAAAACGGCAGTATATAATTTACTTCCGTCAGTAAAGTGAGGTTCAATAGCTTGTAAGACGCTTGCTCCCACAGAAACCTTGATTAAGTTAACTTGCTCTGGCGAGGATGATCCAACCATTTGGGTGTTGGGTTTGTCTTTTTCAAAGGGCTCAGTATGGTGGAGGAGCTCTTCGGTGAATTGGTCCCCATTGTTATCAAGTGCAGAGCTCGCGAGGATAAGTGGGTGAGGTCGCGCTCTGCCCATTTAGGTGCAGCTAGTAGGGCTGCTGCAGGATCTTTCCTGTCCATTGAAGCTGCTGTGCTGTCACCTGCTTCAGTATCCGCACCAGCATCATTGACAGCCTTTAGAAAACTAACATAAAAGCTGCTGTCTCTCTAGTGACTCTCGCCACCCATCTTCCTGCTCTTTATGGCTCTTCAGCACTGATGTTCAAATCCTTGGTGCCAGTCCTGATGAGGGTAAACCGGTAATATTGCAGTCTGCAAGACTGAATGCTAAGATCTATCTGCAGAAGATAGTTTTCTTATTTTCGCTGTACTGGAACAGAATGTCTCTAGAAGTTCAGTGACAACTTTGGATTACGTTCATATGTCATTAGCTTCCCAGCGTGGACCCATCAAAATTATGAGAATGATTACAAGGGGCTCACGTTCCTTCCTAAGCAATGTACTTCTTACAATGTATTCTTCGAGATACATACCACATGATAGTGGCCTGCATACCGTCCTGAGGTTAAGTTTTGATCTGAAGGTCTTCCCTCAGCTGAGCTGGTACACTCTGCTGCGATGATCAAGGTGGAAGTGGACAGATTGAGAAATGCCACTCCATGCATACTATCCAATGTTTTCTGTTTTATAGGGATATATGTGTATTATCGGAAAAGTAAAGATTATCTATGATTCTTTGCAGCGAGACTCTGATAGTGCGAGAGAGAAGCCATAATCTGTACCACAGTTCCTCAATCCACCTCCTGTAAATATAGAGTGGACGTTTGGATCTGGGGTACCTCTTGACCGAAATAACACCTGAGATCCTGGTAGTTCAGGATTCTGCATTTTAATCCAGGCAAAACACAATTATTGACATTGCACCTTAAAGGCAACCCAAAACATTGTAGGGAAGAAAACCAGTGGCTGCCTGGCTCTAAAAGTGCCTAATGACACTTTCCTCTTGCCAAGATGTTTTCTTGAATTGTGAAAGATGACTGTTGGCTAAAATAAATCTGCCAGAGTTTCATTGACAGTCTTTTCAAGAGCTATTGCTATATTGCATAGCAGCCACTAAGCAATCTATGCAGACTTGAATGAACACACTAGTGCCGGTGGCCAGGTCAATGGAGTGAAGTGTGGTGCTTCGCAGGTATGTCTCGATGTACACCAAAGAAGTTTTAAGGGAGGTAAGGCCCCTCCTCTTGATATACCCTTTTATGGGCAATCTTTCTTAGACAGAAAAAGCTAATTCATCCCTGGAGATGTTGATTCAAGCCATGCCCTTTTCTTTAGACTTTGTCTCATTCTCAGTGATTTAATCAACAATACTGTAAACTTATAGGCTATAATCAGCAATTTGGGTTTCTGTCTTCTCTATGCCTTAAACTGAATTCATTTATATAGACTTTCAGATCTACTTTCCCCACTAAAGTGAGGGTGCTTGTATACGTCCAACTTTAACCATCCTAATAACCACATTAATCGATCAACTGGATACAAAGTCAGAGGGTTTTTGATCAATTCTTGGAAGCCTTGTGACGTAATATTCTTCCATGGTATCCTCCTATCCTGTCACCCCCCACCCCCACCCCCTTCCTTTGAAGTTTCCACATTACCAACTGTCAACCTGAGCATTCCACTCAAGAGATTGGCACAGCTGCCTAAAATCATGGTGGTGCTACGCAAACATGGTGGTGCATGACGAGTACAATTAAAGCTATTCTACCAAATACCTTTGTTGGATTTATCTTTATCACACCTAGCTCTCCCATTTTCTTTTTTAAACCTATACTGAGATATTTTATCCTAGCATGGACCAGAATTCTCTCTGACTGACTTTCTCGATTTTGATTGACAATACTTCAAAGGTTGGGCTCGATTGAGATTTCCAGAGAGTCGTTACCAGTGAGCAAGCTAATGGCATTGCTATGAAGGTGACGTTCCTGGCAGTGGTATCTACAGAGGTCGACGAGTCCAACAAGCCAAGTATAGCCGTCTTCAGGGTTAATTGAATAATTTTTTTAATATTGTGGCTAACTGCCTTGAAAATGTTAGCTCAGAATCCTGCCAACAACCTGCATGAAAAAAATGTGCTCCCAGTCTCTGTCGTGATGGCATCTGGGACAAGCCGTAGGCGCAGAGGGAAACATGTTAGTTAAAACTTGAGGTGTATAATATAACCCCCAACTGTTTGAAGAAGGCCATTTCATGAAAAGTGCCCCCCCCCCCAACTTGTGTAGCCGTTTAAAAAAAATTACATCACTTTTTCCATGTTACAGCTAATGTCAGTGGAGCTCTCGTTTTAGGATGTCCGTATACATTATGACATCAAGACCCATATCTAGCATTTAGATGTGAAATACCATTGTAGAACTTGTGGTAATAAATACAGGATTTATTGTGCGGCATTCAGTTTCATGAAGAGACTGGGCATGGAAAGAAAGATAAGGAGATAGAAAAGAGCAAAATTCAACAAACCAAGAGCTCTTAGGTCCACGAGAGAGAAATTATGGATTACAGAGTCAGCGCATATACACTCCGCTTTCACGGCGGAGAACAGTGCATCATGTGTGTGCTTCGACTTGAGGGTCAGTGCTTGAAATAGAAAAATAGAAGTGCAGCCCAGGTACTCTGTACTAGACGACCTGCTTGTTATTGAGATGCTGGTATTCTCCAATTAAAAGTATTACATTTCTCTCGAAGTTCTGGTACTCCGTCTCAAAATAAAAAAGTGCCGGTACTCCATACCGGACAGTACCGTCCCATTTAAAGCACTGATGAAGGTGTCAAATATGAGGGTCTGTTAGTCGCGATGTATGCCACAGGGAGGAGATAGGAGGGGTGACTGGGCTGTCGGGGATGGACGGTGAGGACAGACGGTTGCACGCAAGGAGCAGGGCGTTACGAGGAATGCGTTAAGATGCCGCGAGAATAAGGAGCGGTGCAGAGGGAGGAATGGTGGCGGGGCTATCATGTTGCCACTAGGGTGACCAACCGTCTGTAAATTTCACGGACAGTCCGTAAATTGGACCTCTTGTCCGTTGTCCGTGAGAGTCCTTTAAACGGACGCCGTTTGTCCGTAATTCTGCCTTGCAGGGAGCAGCACTGCTCCCTGCGAGAAGCCTCAGGCCCCTGATGGGGCGCCTCGAACTCTTCCTCGAGGATAAGAGCAGACCACCCCGCCCGCCCATTGTCATTCTGTATGCGGCTGATTGCCCCATATAGAATGACAATGGGCCAGTTTAACTAAGCTGTTACACCCTGCTCTCTTTAGCTGTCCTTTTGCCCCCATTGGTCTGCCCTGGTCTTCTTCATGTGAGTGTCGTGATTACGGTCATTAGGCACATGTTGCGAAGACTGCCCTGGAGCAATCTGTTAAATGCCCAGTGTTTCACACAAGTTAACTCAGGCTTGCCAGGGCGGCAGGGGCAGGGCTGATCAAATAATTTGGCAAACCTTGCTCCCGCACAATTGGTGCCTGCTGCAGACACCAGGTCACCCACGTCCAGATTTGCCTCCAACACGCTTTCTCGATCCCAAAACCACAGTTCTTTCTTTTGAAGGTTATGCGCTCATGTTTTTAGCTTTAATAACTTTATAATCAACTGAAACCACCTTAAGCCTGATGTGATCTGTGGCCTCATGGTTATTTTTTAAGAGATGTTAATTCATACTTCCCTGCCCCTCCAAACTGTTACGCACTTTCGATCTGTAAACAGTTGACCCCGTGCTCACCAGTTTCAATACACAGATGCTTTAGAATTCATCTATCAATGGCTCGTAGTTAATAAACCCTGATGACGGATGCTCCCTAACTTTCTTGAAGTGTATTGTCTTAAAGGCAATTGGAAGCTTTGGGGAGAAGGTGGTGCTTCTGCGGGACGCTGTGGTTGGTAAACACCTTTGTTGGACTTGGCTGTCTCTTGCCCGTTAAATGATGCGTTAGTTTTAGGTTTTCCCAACTCATGCTTTCTCAAAAGTTTATCATAAACATGAATTTATACATAGTGAGTGAAACCATAGTGGCTCTGTCTCTTCACAGCAAGTGACAAATCATATGTGCACAAAAGTCCAAAAAAGGGTGCCCTTCAGTGCCTGGGCTTTGCACCTGGGCTGCTAGGCAACACCTTTATTTTACTTTTTAATATGTTTGCTATTTTCTCCACATTACTTATGCTTGTAGAAGAAATAAACAACATTAGAACATTGGAATGTGGAGCATACATGAGTGAAAGGAAGGTTGGAGAGCTGGAAGAAAGAATGGATGGATGAGTGAAAAGTTGATGGATTAGTAAGTGGAAGGATGGATGGGTGGGTGAAAGGGTAAATGGTTGGATGGATGAGCGAATGGATGGATGGATGAGCGAATGGATGGATGGGTGGACAAGAGGATGCATGAGCGAGTGAAAGGTAGAATAGAAAAAAGGATGGATAGATGAGTGAAAGGGTGGATGGATGAGTGAAAGGATAGATTGGGTGAAAGGGTGGATGGATGATGAATGGATGAGTGAAAGGGTGGATGGAGGGATGGATGAGTGAAATGATGGATGGAGGGATGGATGAGTGAAATGATGGATGGAAGGATAGATGATGGATAAGTTTGCAAATGTTTGGATATGGATGGGCACACCGATGGAAGGACAGAATGAATGGTGAAAGACTGAATTATGGATGAAAGAATTAATAGATGACAGAATGTAAATTTGAAATGGTGGATATCAGGAGTTGGATGGAAGGATGAATGGCTAGATCCTTGGACAAGAGAGCTCTTCTGGGGAGGGCTGTGATGACTTATTTGCTTTCTTGCTGCCCTATACCGGGTTCATCACAGAAATCCTCCCTTTAGTTGGCCTATGCGTGCCGCATTACATCTCACAATGGCACTCAGATATGAGATGCTAGTAACAGAGACTATCCAGGCAGATCTTCCTGACCACTTCTCTCACCAAACATGCCTTCTCAGGACCATGAGTAGTAAACAAAATATCGGACTGGACAACCCAGTGCAGTAACCATATAAATAGATTACTATCATATGAAGTACAACAAAAAAAGCACAGTTGCTCAAAGCTGCACGCATACCGAAAAACCAGAAAGTGCACGATTGTCTCAACCTAATTTAAACTTATTTTGACTTGTCCTTAAATGGTTGTCTATTTACTCACTTTTATACTATTGTGCAACTTCCTCTGATGTGTCTGTAAAACTTACCTTTTGTCCCGAAGTTTTGTCCTGAATTTTGACCTTGTGTCCTGAATTTTTGTCCTGAATTTTGACTCTTTGTCCTGAATTTTCACACTTACCGTCCTGAATTTGCACCCATGCCAGTTGGTCACCCTAGTTGCCACCTGTCGATGTGCGTTCATGGTGGTGGCCGTTCGTCAGTTTTGGCTTCCACTGCAATCGGATAAGTTCAATCCTGTTTAGCCTAACCTTAAAAAACTTCCCCCTTCTGAATAATACAACTGTAAACTAGTCAGCCATTCCCATTTGGACACCTCATCCTGCCAATATTGGAATCTGCTTAAGAGCGCTGCTGCTCACACGAGAAGCTTAATGAAGAGTTCACTAAATCCTCTGCAAATACATTTTTCACTTGTGGTGAGAGTTAAAGAATATTTCTCTGCATATACCTTGTAAACCAGTTTCTTTTAGCATATAAAAGATGATAATATTGATTCGCAGCCGAATTTTATGTAAAAAGATTCTGAAAATTCTTAAGCTAGACCTTCATATAAGTCGCCAATTTTATTTACACCATATGGCCATTTTCACATCGTGCCCACTGTGTCACGCTTAGTGATAAATAGCTGCAACTTGACAGAAGGGTTTCAGTATGAATCTGAGGGATATCATATTTAGTAAAAATGTTATGCTTCAAAGTCCAAATGTAATGTAGTAACTTAAACTTATTTTTTTTGTTAGAGGCCTTGGGGCTTTTAATAAAATGAGAAGGACGTATACCAAATTTACTAGACATCCTTATCAATAATTAATTATCGTAGTAAGACATGGTCATAGTGAAACGGCGTATATGTAATACCAAAGATACCGGTCAATATTAATGATAGCCTGGAAGGCCCAGTCCTACCTTCTTCTTTGCTTAATTGCAAGACTTTTAAGTTCACTCTGGGGTGTTTCTCTTTTCAGATAAAAGAGGTAAGTGCACTTTCTAATTTCTTGAAGAAAGTGGAGTCTAGCTTACATGAGATACTTCAAAAACGGAATAAAAATAAGGAAAGAATAGACATCTTGATTAAACCTACCTGTCTTGCAATTGACAGAGGCAGGTTTTTCCATACATGAGATGTAATGTTTTTTTTCATCAACTGAGTGTAATTATTAGAGAATAGGTTTCACGGTTTTTCTGAATAAAAACACCAAGGTATCTTTTGGGCTTTTTTTTGTCATTCTCCATTAATGCTGATAGCAACATTTCAACCGCTGTATTAAATAGCAATCTTTCCAACTTGGTTTCATTACTTTTATAGCCCCTGTAATGGCCGGATTTTCTGCTTAGATGGGATCAGCCCCTAGGGGCCCCTCTAACCCAGCCAGAACGTAACCACATCCCTCCTCAGGACCATCTATCCAGGCACCTGGGTACCTACCTGAGGATGGGGAACTCGCAATATACAAGCTCATATTATCAGAAACACCACTAAATCTATAGGGATACTAAGAATACTCACTGATTACTAAGGATATCCATGCCCTACACCACACTCATACATCAGTTAGTCTCGCGGCCACTCAGACCCAGACTGATCTACCCCAGGGCAGACATGACACACAATCCGGTGTGTCTACACATGGGCCTGCAGAACCCAATGCTCTCTTTTCCAAATGATCTACAATCCGGCAGATCTCCACGTTGGTAATCCCCCCCAACGCTCTCATTTACACACGGGCCGCAATCCGGCAGCCCTACACGCTGGTAATCCTCCCCAGCGCTCTCATTAACGCCGTATATCAACGACGACCACATTCCTATTAACACCTTCAGTTATATGTTTGGAAGTCTCTCTCTCTCTATTCGCTAAGGGCTTGCTACTACAATATTAGGAGTTAGCCAATTAATATAATGTACCTCTTATTCTTGGCATCAAAGGTTCACTCGCTCCCTATTTATTTGATCACCACTTACCTGATCGGGATTGAACATCCGTTCACATAAACAATCATCAACTAGGAACTACATTTACCCCAATTGAACAAGAATACAAGGCACATTTCAGTTCACTAATAAACTGGGGTTGGTTTATTTTAACAATATAAACACCTACGCAGATCTGTATTGTACACATCCACATGTAACTGACAAAGACTATAGATAGAACACACCGCTGCAAGGAAAAGGATTAGCAATACAATAGCCTAGGGAATAAAGACAAGATTAAGATGCAAGTGTAAAGTAAACTAATATGACAGGACCGATATCACCTGATTAGTGTGAAGTCTTGTTCTAGCTGTCATCTGGGTTCCTCTCTCGTCTGTGCCTTGGCTCATCTCAGACTCTCTCTCCTGCACTCTTGGATACACCTCTGCGCTGATCACTTTGCACTGGACTTCTCTCCCCCACGGACTCTCTCCACCTTCCAGCTTCAGCCTAATGGTTTCTGCCGCTCTGATATTCTTTCATTCCACTAGCTTGTTCCTTCTGGATACGATCTCTGTGCCAATGTCCAATTAACTCCAGCTGCTCCCACAGGTTAATCCACAATACTTCAGTCTCTTCTAAAAGGCATTACTTCAGACTCCAGCTATTCACACCTCCTCCTGATAAGTAACTGCTTCTGACTGCTTCCTTCAGTTCCAGCTCACTGACTGTTTGTTTGTCTTCTCTCTGTTCCAAGCATGTCCTGTCTCTTCTCCTCTTGCAATTCCACTCCTCCAACTCTACCAACACTCTTTGCTCCTCCAATTCAACTCAGCTCTCTCTCTAGCTTGAACCCTCTCTCTCTCTCCTACTCCAACAGCTCCTCACTCTTCTACCACTCCAGCTTGACTCCTCTCCGCTCCTCCAATTCCACTCGACTGCTCACCACTCCTCCACCTCAACTCAACTGCAACTCTACTCGACTGACTGACTCCGCCTCTGCACTTCACTGATATAGGATGCTGTTTCCTCATGGAAAGTTCCAGCCATCAGCCTGCCGCCCACCAGATCTCTGCACCACTCCGCGTCAAGGACACACACCCAGCCGGCCGGCCTTTTGTTGTGTCTTCCACACAGAGAATAATACAGCCTACCGATAAGGGCTGGCCCAGACGGGTTCTCTCCAAGTGAACAACAGCTTTAACTATAAACTTTACCTTTACTCTAAAAGCCTCTCAGCTCCATCAAGATGGAGTCCCTCTAGTTCTAGGCCTGTAGGCCTGAAAGGGATGAAATACCCCTTAGCTCTGTCAGAATACCTACATAAACCATACCAATGTGTAATCTAAAGTCAGGACCACAGGATCCAACCTCTACTATAAGAAATAATGACAGGCCAAAGCCAATAGGCAATAGATGGCTTCCTCTAGATCTGGAAGAAAGGGCTTAAAAGGGCCAACACAAGCTAAGAATACCTATCCTAGATGTGAGCAAGATTAAAGTCTATATCACTGCTAAATAGAGCCAAAAACCCTGCCATTACATTCCACCCTTAGACTTTATCTTGTGAACATCTATAAACAACAACATCCATATAAACAAACATCAACACAATCTATCAACAAATCAAAAACCAAAAAACTCACTAAAATGAATGACAACTTAAGGAAATTCCACCTGAAACTTAATGTAGGGAATACAAATCTAACAACCAACTGAAAACAAATCAAAGCACCCTTGACTTGAGTGCTGAAACATATCTAAGATGTGATCTGAGAATAACAGAAACTATCCAAAGCATCCTCAAACTAAATGTGCCTCAACTTCTAGTGATAACTGGTGAAATCTAATGATGTAGGGACTTATGTGTTGAATGAAAACAGCAAGGGGCCTAAATGGGGCCTACCTACTTCGGACAACTTAAGAACTACATGTGTTTCACTTTCTAATGAAAAAACAACAAAGGGCCTAAATGAGGCCTACCTACTATGGTCAACTTAAGCTAATAATAACTCATGAAATCTATTGGTGTAGGGGCTTGTTTGTGGAATAAAAATAACAATGGGCCTAAATGAGGCCTACTGACATTGGTCAACTTAAGGAAAAAATTTGGTGAAATCTGAGAAGTAAACATGACAAACGGTTCTCAAGGTCTGGGCAAACATTAATAGGACATAATCATACTAAAAGACACACCTCCCAGGACAACCTAAAGTCTAGGGTAACCACCCTTTGATCAATCAAAGTGAAAGTGTAATAACAGGAAAATAAAGACAACCCCATTCCTACAAGATAGCTGGTGTAGCACTAAGCCTAAATATATATATAAATGTGATGTATATATAAAAGTACAAAACAGTTAGCACCTAGTTTTCATCACACCGTGGAACACATGTGTGCACCACCATTCTTTTTTTTTTCCTTCCTCCATACTGTTTTGCAGAAAACAGGAAAACTATAATAGGTGACTGCATCCTAAAAAGCAAAGATAGTACTACATAAACATCAAAACCATGAAAACATTTCTTTTTGTTTAAAAGTGGGGCCTGTTCATAGTGATTGCAAAGAAAAACATGGGAATAATGCAGGCCAAGGAATTACATAACATATTCCCGTTGTGGGAAACATTATCAAAATCCAATAAAAATGGGTTCATGTAGAATACTATTGGCTTTGTCAAAAATATATCCAATCTTATTTGTATGGTGTTTGAACCTGACCGCTGAGGCAGCCAACATAGAACCCCTTCCATGCTCATGACGAGCTTAGCCACAATTTGTAAGTCCAATGTCCTAATCTCGGGGTTCAAGGCAGTCAAATTTTGGGACATCAGTGTAGGTCACCACCACCCTGCATCTTCATAAACACGTCCTCCTCCGTTGATCCACCACCAATCCGGTCTGGTCTGGTCTGGTTCCTCCACCGTTGGTCCACCATCAATCCGGTCTGGTCTGATCTGGTTCCATCTTCCAAAAATAATAAACTAACATAAAAACATGAAAGTAAAAAACTAAAATAAGAAAGGAAGTGGGGGGGGGGGGGGGGGGCGCCGCACGCACCAACAACACCACAACCCAGCAACCTAGGACAAGAAAACAAGTATCATTAATCTTGCATGATAACATTTTCCATTTAAAAAGCACCCCAAGTGCTTTTCATTATTGAAAAGAAAATATCCTAATTAATTAAAAACATTATCAAAATCTAATTTTTAAACACATCCAGAAGGGCCTAGTCATACCCTAATCCTCTGTGAGACAGCCCCTCCCTTCAGAAGGAGGTTCGTGCTCAGAGTTTTGAATCTGCTCCAAAAAAATACGCAGAAGCCAGGCTACAGTGTGAAGTAATTTGAATCACTGCCAAGTGATGATCTCATAGCAGGAGCAGGGCGCTGCAAGCCTCACTTTCCCCAATCAGGGAAGCCCGCCCAGGCCTACTGTATCTAACTAACTCCAAGGGCCAAGAGTCTGCCAACTACTCTGCATGTGCAAGAATCCCCTATCAGCAGGCAATGAAGCTGTCTGCGCCAACAGCCAGGAGGAGCGAGTTGACCCTCCCTTACATAAACATTCCGTCCGCGGAACAAAATTGGATTTTGGCCAATCATAACAAGACAGGCCGTGTTCGGAGCCTGCAGAGGAAAAAACCCGCCTTCACAAACCAGCTGGTCTGCCAAGGTCGACAAACACATTCTTTGTAAGCTGTTCCCAGGCCTAATTCTCTAACTAACAAAAGCTAGCATTTTAAAAATAATTCTGTTACAATGTACTGCTACTTAAAAGCTCCACTTTCTAAAAAGACTTTTTAGTCTAACTAATTCAGCTAAAAGACAAGGCATTTGAAACATGGGCATTTATTTAGCATGCAGATCAACACACAAAATGGGGCAATTTACTTCTGCACACAAGACTATACAGTCTGCATTTGAAAAAACAAATTATCATGGACTATTGGGTTTAATATTTCTCTGCACATATCTTTTACCGTGCAAGGTATTACCTTTCTATCAACAGCTTGTCAAAGTACATAGGCGAGCCTTGTAACTAAATGCAAATTAAACTAATGTAAGGGACACATAGATAGATGGTAGTGTGTTATAGTTATCATTTTTAACAATATATTCTGCTCCACCCTAACTATACACACTATCATCCAAAAAATAAAAAATATATACTGTCAGCTGTTGAAAGAGAAATAAATTTAAAACAACATAAAATGCAGACACATTACACCATTGTATTTTGTTCAACCAGGGACAACATGTAATTTTGCATTACAGCGTAATTAATCAGGCAAGCCATTCAATCCAACCTAATAAAAGGGCCAAATTCATATATTATCAAACAGCCATTTATTTCCTAACTGAGTGGGTTAACTTACATATGCCGGTTTTGCTGCATTTCAAAACATTCACATTTGAAAAAAGGTTCAGCTTGCATCAGGGAAAATAATAATGAGAATACATTTATTTTAAAAGCACACGGTTGCCTTTCACTAATTAAAAGCACATGTTACCATGCACTGTTGGGCAAAAATAACAAATCACAATCTGTGAGCATTCTAAAACACCGGTTGGCATATTCCTTTCTAGTTGGAAACCTTCAAAGAAATAATTAATGAAAACAGCCCGTAGCGTGCGCACACCAACTGGGCCATCCTCTAATATTTCACTCATTTTAAATCATGCATTCAAAAATAATTCTCCACATGTCTGTAGATGCATATTAAGTAGCACATTTAAAAGAACACAGCTCTCTCCGTGCAAACCCTTATCTCAATCCGACTGGTTGATTTATAACTTACCGACCTCTAAGAGTCAGACACATGAAGTCATCAGTTCCAAGGCAAACCCACACAAATTCGTAGACGCATTTCAAAAAGAATGTTAAATGAACAGAGCCCTACGCTCAGCACAAGATGTTACCTTTCCTTCAAGAAGCTGACAAAGCACGTAGGCAGACCCAGGAACCAATAAAAGTCAAAATCAAACCACCAATCATCAAAATATTCACTGACTTTTAGAGTCAGCTCAAATAACCATGCATGTTAAACAGCATGTTAAAATAAATACTGCCATCACAATTCAAGATATTAACCCTTTGGCAGCTCAAGCACAATCATTCCCCAAGACTGCAGTACATGGGAAAGTCATGAACTCATCTCTCCACATTTTCAAAGAACACGCGCACACATCTACAAAACATTATCCCCCAAGCATTTGAAAGAGAACCAGCTCTCTCCTACCTAACGCAACAATAACATGCTCTATCCAAGCCATGACCACATGGCGCTATTCACAAGCCATATTTACAAGACAAGTCAACAAATTCAAAAAATGACACGCTCCTCACAAGGAATATATGCAAGGCACAATCCACAAGCAACACAGCAAGTCAAAATGAGAACATGCTCCTCACAAGCCACATTAACATGGCGCTATTCACAAGCCATATTTACAAGGAGCTATATGCAAAGAACTCCACAAATCATAACACAATTCACATTGTACAACATAAGCAGATGCAGCAAGCAATTTAATGGGCAATTTAAAAGCATTATTTACACACATTTGTACGATTGGACCATCACAAAGATATTACTGGCTCCCTCATGTTATGTCATCCTTCAACCCTGACAGTTCAAACACCAAGATAAAAACCATTCCTTCCACCCTGAATAAACCAAATGTCATGATGTACTGCAATCTCCTCACGCTGCAACTGTTCAAGCCCATAGGTCACATAGGCTACATAAACTGCAATATTACGCCAGATGGAACCGGCGCTCAAGGCACTCCCTCACAACACATGGGAAACAATCTATGCACATGGCCAGGCACACAGGATTCGTAAACAGTTCGTGACGCCAGATGTTATGGCCGGATTTTCTGATTAGATGGGATCAGCCCCTAGGGGCCCCTCTAACCCAGCCAGAACGTAACCACATCCCTCCTCAGGACCATCTATCCAGGCACCTGGGTACCTACCTGAGGATGGGGAACTCGCAATATACAAGCTCATATTATCAGAAACACCACTAAATCTATAGGGATACTAAGAATACTCACTGATTACTAAGGATATCCATACCCTACACCACACTCATACATCAGTTAGTCTCGCGGCCACTCAGACCCAGACTGATCTACCCCAGGGCAGACATGACACACAATCCGGCGTGTCTACACACGGGCCTGCAGAACCCAATGCTCTCTTTTCCAAATGATCTACAATCCGGCAGATCTACACGTTGGTAATCCCCCCCAACGGTCTCATTTACACACGGGCCGCAATCCGGCAGCCCTACACGCTGGTAATCCTCCCCAACGCTCTCATTAACGCCGTATATCAACGACGACCACATTCCTATGAACACCTTCAGTCATATGTTGGGAAGTCTCTCTCTCCCTATTCACTAAGGGCTTGCTACTACAATATTAGGAGTTAGCCAATTAATAATATGTGCCTTCTGCTCCTGGCATCAAAGGTCCACTCGCTCCCTATTTATTTGATCACCACTTACCTGATCGGGGTTACACATCCGTTCATATAAACAATCATCAACTAGGAACTGCATTTACCCCAATTGAACAAGAATACAAGGCACATTTCAGTTCACTAAGAGCTGGGGTTGGTTTTTATTAACAATATAAACACCTACACAGATCTGTACACATCCACATGTAACTGACAAGAGACTATAGATAGAACACACCGCTGCAAGGAAAAGGATTAGCAATACAATAGCCTAGGGAATAAAGACAAGATTAAGATGTAAGTGTAAAGTAAACTAATAGGACAGGACCGATATTACCTGATTAGTGTGAAGTCTTGTTCTAGCTGTCATCTGGGTTCCTCTCTCGTCTGTGCCTTGGCTCATCTCAGACTCTCTCTCTCCTGCACTCTTGGATACACCTCTGCGCTGATCACTTTGCACTGGACTCCTCTCCCCCACAAACTGTCTCCACCTTCCAGCTTCAGTCTAATGGTTTCTGCCGCTCTGATACTCTTTCATTCCACTAGCTTGTTCCTTCTGGATACGATCTCTGTGCTAATGTCCAATTAACTCCAGCTGCTCCCACAGGTTAATCCACAATACTTCAGTCTCTTCTAAAAGGCATTACTTCAGACTCCAGCTATTCACACCTCCTCCTGATAAGTAACTGCTTCTGACTGCTTCCTTCAGTTCCAGCTCACTGACTGTCTGTTAGTCTTCTCTCTGTTCCAAGCATGTCCTGTCTCTTCTCCTCTTGCAATTCCACTCCTCCAACTCTACCAACACTCTCTGCTCCTCCAATTCAACTCAGCTCTCTCTAGCTTGAACCCTCTCTCTCTCCTACTCCAACAGCTCCTCACTCTTCTACCACTCCAGCTTGACTCCTCTCCGCTCCTCCAATTCCACTCGACTGCTCACCACTCCTCCACCTCAACTCGACTGCAACTCTACTCGACTGACTGACTCCGCCTCTGCACTTCACTGATATAGAATGCTGTTTCCTCATGGAAAGTTCCAGCCAGCAGCTTCCTCCCACCAATCCCATGCACCAGGCTCCTTGCGCTAGACGCTCCCACAGTGACCAGTCTGCTTGTTTCGTCTAGAGACCTGAGCCCGGGAACAATTCCTGATTAGATTCAGCTCTGGCCGGTTCTCTCCGGTTCGCTTAGGGCGAACAACAGCTTTAACTATAAACTTTACCTTTACTCTAAAAGCCTCTCAGCTCCATCAAGATGGAGTCCCTCTAGTTCTAGGCCTGTAGGCCTGAAAGGGATGAAATACCCCTTAGCTCTGTCAGAATACCTACATAAACCATACCAATGTGTAATCTAAAGTCAGGACCACAGGATCCAACCTCTACTATAAGAAATAATGACAGGCCAAAGCCAATAGGCAATAGATGGCCTCCTCTAGATCTGGAAGAAAGGGCTTAAAAGGGCCAACACAAGCTAAGAATACCTATCCTAGATGTGAGCAAGATTAAAGTCTATATCACTGCTAAATAGAGCCAAAAACCCTGCCATTACAGCCCCCTAGCGCAATGTACGTTTAAATCGCCTGCATTTCTGAATTTATATTAGTTTTAATGGGGGATGAAAGTAATTGAATGTCATATGCACAAAGTTTAATTTTGGGGTTCTAGAAAGTCCTGCCGAGATAATATTATTCTGGCGCAATGTATTGAGCTAGTGGCTCAATAAAAAAAGCAAATTGTAAGGGACATAGGGGGAAAGCATTGCGGGTGCCCATTGAAGATATACTTTTCTTGCAGGTAATCTGTTGACCATCCCTTGTGCAGATTCCCCTTCATATAGTGTGGATATTGCCCTTGTGAGTTGGGGGAATATAGGAATTTCTCCAGCATACAAAACAAACATTTACAACTCACAAGATCAAAAGCCTTTTCTGCCTCATGTAAAATGATTGCTGCTGGGGTTGTCATCACACTACATTGATTTATTCAGACATAAAGTGAGTATTAGCACATACATTTCTGCCAGATATAAGCCAGCTTTTGTCATCCAACTGAAAATCTTATAGTCCGAATTGAGTAGCATTATCGGCCTATAAAATGTCAATTCCCAAAAACAGATTCTGCTTTCCAAAAAGTTAATCAACACACTCTTTTTTTTAAAAGAATCGGGGACCATCCCACTTCTAGTAAGGCATTGAAAACAATAGATAGGTTTTAACTAGTGAGGATTTAAATGTTTAGTAACATTCAAACCAAAAGCCATCTTTGCCAGAAGATTTGCCACCCAGCAGCTGATGTATTACCTCCCAAACCTCTATTTCTGATATTGGATCATTAAGTGGATCCAGCCTCCAAAGTCAAGCTTGGTAGATTTAATTCCTGTAGAAACTGCTCTTATTACTGCTGAAGTGGCAATCCAACTTTCTGATGTTTCTGAAATAATATGGTATAGCACCGTAAAAATAGGGTTTTAATTCCTTCTGTATTCTCAATCAATCAGTTTGAATCAGGGCTTTAATGCAGGATAGTAGATTCTACTTTTTTTGCCTTTCAGGTTACAGGCAAAAAAAATCCCCTTCCTCATGGACCAGACGTTGAAATGTCTTACTAGCGATATCACGTTGAAGATAGAAATCCCTCCTTTAATTCCAGATCTCCTGCCAGTTCTTAAGAGACAGATTGGTTCAATCCGATATTGCTGTTAGATGTATGATGTCTAGCACCACTGAATACATTGTAACCCAGTCTTTCTTTTCAGCAATTATGTCTTTTCTCTTTCTTTTTTGCATTTATGTCTTCATTCAAATAAGCACTCCCCTTAATGTAGACTTAAGGGTCTCCATTACCCATAGCTATGGTTACTGCGCCTGCATTTTCTTTGAACTAATTGGAAATTTCTGAGCACTCTTAAATTATCTTCCACTAAAAAGAGTGCCTTTCCCATTTACCACATATATGCTTTTGGAGATGGCGGCACAGAAAATTGTAAAATTGCAGAAAAATGGTAGGAAAACCGATTAGTTATTTTTCCAATGTGTAGGTTAGAAAGGATCGGTGGCAACTAAAACAGATCTATCCTTGATGCAGAGTGGAAGAGTTTTGGAGAAACAAGTATTTGGGGGAGGGGGGGTTCTTTCTCCACATGCCACAAGCTCCCAAATGAGAACACAGACCCTTAAAGATTATTGCTGTATTTCCTTTGGGATGTCTTCGCTTAGGGGTGGAAGAATCTAGGATTTGGTAGAACATAAAAATCCCCTCCTAAACTGGCCTCCTTTCGTAGTTTACAGAGTTTCCATTCTAATGTTTGTAGTGGCTTAGCTGAGTCAATTATTGAGCCGCAATAAGAAGCAAAGTTAAACCCTCGATCCTCAATCTCAAATGAGAGAACAATCCAATGGCCTTACCTATCTCTAATGGTGGTCAATCATTTCAACTCATGTTTAAAATTACCACAGTCCCTCCATGGGTCACGTCGGCAGAGGATCAATAGCAGTTACTCACCCATGAATGTTTAATCCTATTCTGCTCTGTTCACTTCTTAAAGTGAGTTTCTTGTGAGCGAATACAATACAATAGGATTTGTAAAGCTCACATGTGCTTCCAAAGAAGAGTCTTGGCGCTAACAGCAAGGTTCCAGAATGACCAAGAACACAGCGCAGGTCCCAAGACACAGAACCCAAGACAGAGCCTAAATGTTATAAAGAAATACCTTTAAATTTTGACAGAAAATAGATTCAGAGGGCGTGAAATGAAGCAGGGGAAAGGGAAGGGAATTTGGTAGTAACAAACACAAAGGAATTGTCCACTCTTCTAGCCTTGCAAACCCAAAAAAATTGCATTAGCTTTAGAGCATTAGATCTCAAGGGCATACATTGACAGTAGGGCTTAAGCCTTCTTCTTAGGTTCAAGGGGCCTTTCTGCTCAAAGACTCTATCGGCAAAAATAAGTGCTTCAAATTTGATTAGGTTGGCAATATGCAGTAATGCAGCTGGTGCAGGTGATGGAGCAAGGATTCGCATGTATAGCGCCTTGCTCGTATGCAAAACCCTTGTCTATAATTGCATAATAATATTAACACCATTGTTCGTCATTTGTAAAGTGTTTTCCCCTACACGCGGGTGTCCCTAGGATGCTTGCTTGTTTGTCTTTTCATGTACTAACGAAGCTTGCACTGAAAATGGCTGCTTTGCCCCAATTCAGTCTGCTCATGCGTCGGTCATACCCATGTGATGTGACGCACTCGCATTCTGGAGGGATTCTGTGCTCATGCGCATCGATGCTAAATATGGCCGCTTGTCTCTCACCACGCTCTCTGCTTAATGCAGCAGCTTTTAGCCTATCTATTCTTTCGCATTAATCCCTAATGCTATAGTTATTATAAAAGTAAGGGTTGGTTATCTCTTATCATGGTATACAGTGCGATCATTCTTATGTATGATTCTAATTTGTTTTCGCTTACTTTTCATGTACCGCGTCTTTGTGGGCTGGGTATTCATGAGCGGAGCCATACTTGAAGCTCTGCTGGGCACCGTCACGTGACCTGAGAAAGTTCCAACTGCGCAGAAGCTAAACCTAGCCAGCTGGCACCTGAAGCACAATGCGCCTGGGAACATCGCTGGGAATACGGCGTCTCACCTTGGAAAAAGCTATACTGTTGCTACCCACTGTAGACTATCCTGTACTATTGTATTCCATGCATGGGAACGTGAACCAAGGGGGCGGGTATGAAAATTGAATAATTATGATGGGAACGTTGAATTTAGGAGGTGATAAAGACCGCACCACCTCTCTTGACCAATCACAATATGAGAAACTGTCACTTGCAACATTAGGGGGTGGTCTGAGGGTCCCCAAAACTGTATAACTACCCTAGTTTAAGCTTAGGAAAATTGTCCGACTTGTCCGAGTAGCAGACCTGTCACTGACCCTACGATCTCAATAGGTGTTCAATCCTGAAAGTGCTGCGGAGCACTTTGTCCATACTTTCCACAAACTCCCAAGGGGTGGAAAATCCTAAGTGCTGGCGAAGCACTTTGCTGGGGAATTCGAAAATCCAATCGGGGTTTCTGGCGGATTACTTGCAGGAGGGGGTAACGCAGGCGTTGCTGTCCGAAGCTGTGGGTGTTGGTCGTACCCTGGGAGGCCCAGTCCCTGATCCGAACCTGAGGGGTATCCTGTCCTTATTCTCCGTGAGCTGTACCTGCTCACAGTCTGGCATTCCTTTCCTGAGGGTCCCTGTCCCCGTCTTCCCAACTGACCCGTGGCCAGGGTTGGTCTTCAATCTGAATTAGGTAAATATAGATTGTGGGTTTGCGTATCTCTGTTTCTCTCTCTCTCTCTCTCTCTCTGATCTGTTAAAGCATTCTTACCTGTGATATTGCCTTATTGCCATTGAACTTATATGTGCCTGAATTTTAGTTGGTTCCTTCTCTCCCCCTCTCCTTTAGAAATTCATTGATTTTATAAAACCATAGCATGTTCCCGTTTTTCCCTTTCCTTTAGTGGATTGCAGTGAAAGTAGACATGTTCTAGGTCCAATCCCATTCCTATGTTCTAGTACAACGTGGCAGTGAATAGCATGTGCTAAAACTTCTCCCTGTAGTTTCCCATATATTCTAAATGGTCATATTTTTTGTGCAAAGTTGCCTTTTGGTACTAATTTTGATGTTTGATATATTACTCTGTGTATCGCTTATTATTTTGGCTTCTTCACTTTGAATTCTTATATAAAAACTCGAACTTAATCAGGTGTCTGTGGTCATTTTACAAAACTGTGGAAAGTATTTTACGGATTTAAGGTGTATTAAATGTTAGGCCTGTCTACTTTTCTTTAACAGCTCCAGGTCCGTCAAGGAATTGCGCCTGTGGTAAGTCGGGTGCATGGTAAGCAGAGGTAAATCCAAACTTGATTACTCCTAGCAGCGTGCAGGAGGAGAAATCCTCACCCAGTTTCACCCAAACGAAATTAATGTGTTCTTCACGCCAAGGGCCCAGTGCGTGTTAGAGAATTGGTATCCCGGGTGACCTGGGGAAAACTGCGCGCTCTAGCAGTAATTTCTGGCTAGCAGAGGATGGTTTGGACTAGTTGGATTAGGTAGGCAGGATAGTCATAAACAAACCGTGAATACAAAAACGTGCTGCTGATTGTTACTGTATTTTCACAATATTTTTGAAATGTGGTTTTATATGTAAATGTTCATGAATTTGCATTGCTGTTATAAATACTGCATGTTGAATTAACCCAGAATTGTTTGTAAATGTTCAGTGTAGTCTGAATCCCCGGGGAAGTATTTTAGCTAACGGTGAGTAGAATCCGGTTAGCTGTTGAAGTCACTAAGTTTGAATCATTAGTGCAGGGTTAAAGAAGTAACTGGAAGCACTAAATAGGACCTTTTGTTTCTGGAGTGAATGATAGCTACGAGTCCATTATAAAACTTTCATTGCGATATCACCTAGTAAGGGTCGCATACGGAAGGAGTAGTAGGGTCTCCGAGGCTTGTCTGGTAAGTAAAATAGTTCACTGGTGAAATCCTGGCTCAGTACATATCCCCGAGCAAGGTGGATGAGTCAGAAGAATAACGGGTTCTAGGTTACTAGTGTGTAGGGACAGGCAAAGAAGTCTATCCAGAGTGAATGAAAAGTAGACAGAAGTGGTTTACTAGTAGCGAAAGAAAAGTCTTTTCTCTCTTTAGAACACTCAGACATAGTGGCAAACGTTGTGTATTGTTAACTAAGACCTGCACTCGCACTTTAGAGAGAGTAAAAAGTTTCCGTTACCTTGTGAAGGCGGGAGTCAGTCGGAGAGCTGCTCTGACGTCACTCCGTGCCGCGCTGGTATTGGTCAGGATAGCGGGCGTGTAGCGGAGCTGAATTTGTGAAGGAGGGGTGAGCGCCGAAACGTGAGACTCTGTCTTGCGAAAAGGCCGCGCACCCATTGGTTGACCATAGTTGTATTCTCTGACCTGATTGGGTGGCGCGAAACAAAAGTCGCGCTAGCATTGGAAGCACGAAAGTAAACAAAATTAATCAAGCCGAGTTAGAAGCGAGTCTGGAGAGTTGTATGTGGTATCCAGACTTCATACCGAATCCAAAGTACCTAGGATTTCATAAGGATCAGCTTATACGAGGTAGACCGCACATGATGTATGGAATAAAGAGAAAACTATCCTTCTCGGATAAAGTGAAGAACTTCTTCAAAACTGACAAGCCCATTAGAACGAGAGAAGGCGTACTCATTCCCCCGCCAAATACCCCTGCCTCTTTTATGATGTTTGATAAAGGGTATCACACTTGTATCTGGCTAGAAAATTGGGCAAAGTATACTGTAGATGACGGAGTCCTGGCATTCCCTGTTGAAGGTACATTTAATGGTCGGATCCTGTTTAACTTAAGGACCCGCATGAATGAGTTACACCCTAGACCTAGGTTGACCCAGTACGAAGCTTTGGAGGAATGGGAGATTGAGGCTGCAGAGCGAGATAAACCCCGAATGGATAAAGGAGTGAGTAGGTGGTATCCCAGACTTCCAACGCCAACCAAAGAACAGAAAATGAAACAGTGGAGGCAGTCTATGTTAACTGAAGGACTGTTTCCCATGATGGGAGTATTAGAGGAGAAAAGAGGAAAATGTAAAGCAAAAACCCATCACCTAGCACCTATGGGGGATGTAGAAGATGAACACCTGGAAGACTTGTTAATGAAGGATCCCCCTCCCTATGTGGCAGAATCAGATTCGGTGCATTCTCAAAGTTCTGTTACCAATTACCCCCGGAGTAGGAGGGAAAGTGATACAGACAGGACAGCTACAAGCAGTAAACATAGTGGAAGGGATGAGTTTTGCAGACCTAAGTCCACCGTCCCGAATTATCAGCCATTTGGGGAAAGTCCCCCTCGATTGGTTACCCCGACCGCCCCGAGTATTTATCCATCCTTAGTACCCCAGGTATTACATGGCAATACTGCTGAAAGGGGGTTGCAGGAAAAAGAGAGAGAAGCCCTCTGCAAACAACGAGAGGATTTAGCCAGAACCATTGCACAATTGCATCCCCATCCTGATTCCTTGACCATTCCGGTAACTATTGGTCCTGCTATCCCAATGTACAAGAATGACTTGATTAGTCCCCTTCCTCCTGTTATCACCCCAATACTGCCCACTCCTAGCTTCCAGACCCCGAGGAAAGAAGTGTTCATAGATGAGGATCAGGAAAGTGAGTGTGAATCTGGAAGTTTAATGGATTTGCCCATAAGGGAGTCGAGGGCCTGTATAGTAGGGGCAAGAAGTCAGCCTAGACAAAAGGAAGTGGTGATTGAAAGTACATCTGGAATCAGGAACGCCTCTTTAGTTTCCCCTGAAGAATTAGACAGGTGGACGAAGGAGATAGAGAGAGAGACCACTTCTCAACCCAAAACATTGGAAATATATAAATTAAGAATAGAAATAGAAGAAATGATGGCTGGGAACGTGGGAGTTGAGCGCCTGAGCTCGTATAATGAAGAAGAGTTACTATTCATCAGTAAAAATCTTACCCGGAGTGCTAGGGTGCTCCACGAAAAGATAATGGATGTCGCCACAGAAATGGGAGTTGATGTTAGTCGCTCCAAAATTCTTCAGAAACCCTACCGAGTGGACTTTTCAGACAAAGACTTAGAAAGCCTGAATGTGATGGGGAAACAGATCCAAGTAAAGGAATTGTTGAAACTCCTGCAGAAATGGGGCGAAGTGGGGAAATGGAGAACAAGATGGGCAAAGAAAAAGGAAGGCAGCAGGGCTGGGTCAGTAACTTCAGAATTTGTGTTAAAGGAAGTAGCCCCAACAGAAAAATTGTGTCCCATGAGGGAGGTCCCGGGAGGAAAGTATGTCCATGTCCCTTGGTCCAGGCAAGACATTGTGTCATTTACAAATGACTTCCCGAAATTACGGGAGAAACCAGTTGACTGGTACCGACAGGTAGAGCGTTTCATAAAGGTTCAGAAATGCCTGTTGAAAGACCTGGATGGGTTTTTCGATATTGTGGTCCCTGTAGATCTGTGGACAGAATGTAAAATAGAGATTGATTGGCCTAGTGATGAATATCCCAGAGATGAGAGAACGGGAGCCCCTTCACCGGATGTAATGAGGAAATATGACCAGGTCATACAGTATCTTAAGAAAAAGGTGCCAGCCAAAGAGACAGATTGGACCCGAATAGATAGAACAACCCAAGAACGTGATGAAACAGTGCATTCATTTTACGAAAGGTTACTACAGGTATTCAAAACTTACAGTGGTATTGATAATGTGGACATGAAAGACATGACCCATTTCAGTTACAGATTTGTGCTAGGATTAAGGCCTGAAATATCACAATGGATTCGAGATAACAAAATCAGTTGGCAGGGAAAGCCCATAGATGACGTCCTGAAATATGCAAAATACTGCGAAGATGAAATTGAAAATAAAAAGAAAGCCCTCAAGGAAAAGGTGATGTGGGCACAGGTAAAATTAGCCGAACAGCAAGAAAAGCAGTTAAGTAAAATGACTTCTGATAATAATGTTCCGAATACCAATTCTGGGGGGGGGGGAAAGCCCAGACCTAAAATGAGTCGTGAGGAGGCTATGAAAAAATTTCCGTGCCATGGGTGCGGCCAGATGGGGCATTGGAGAGACGAGTGTCCACACCTACAGGCCGGTAATGCTCCTGTAAATGGTTTAAATCCACAGGTGCCGAAAGAGGGGACAAGGAAAACCCAGCAACAGGTAAAATTACCTCCAGTACCTCGCGCTCCTAGACAGAATTTTAAGAGTCAGGGCCAGCAGAATGAGAGGGCGGAAGTATGGGAGGTTGAGAGTGAAAGAAATGCAGTCATTCCACAGTACCTGCTAAGTGATACCTTCCTTTGTGAAGATCAAGATTGACGGGGCCTGAGAGGGGAGGATGAGGAGTGCGTACTTGGCGCCTCCTTACCGGTAGACCAGACTGGACCATACATTGAAGGAAAGGTCGAAGGCAAAGACGTCACCTTTCTGTTGGACACTGGTGCTACCAGATCCACTGTAAGAACAGTGGATGTTCCTAACCTACCCCTCTCGGGAGAAGCGATCCAAGTAGTGGGCGTATCAAATCAGATAATAAGTACCCCTGTAACTGAACCAATGGAGATTTCTATAGGAAATTTCAAGGAAATGCACAGATTTGTGGTCTGTGATTCCAGTCCTGTAAATCTACTAGGACGTGATTTGTTGTGCAAGATGCGTTGTACCATTTATTGCACCCCAAATGGCGTTGAAATTCAGACCCCCGATGAAGATGGCCTGTACAAACTGATGTTGGTCAGACAAGATACTGATATTAAGCCCTTGACAATTGAGGACTTACCTGAGGAACTCCAGCTAAGAGTAGTACCCGAAGTGTGGGATTTCACAGGAAAAGATGTAGGCCTGATGGCAAATGTGGACCCGGTTAAAGTAACAATAAAAACAAATGCTGTATACCCCAAAACCAGACAGTACAAGATGAGTGCAGAAGTGAAGGCAGGAGTAGCGACTGAAATCACGAGGCTGCTAGAAGCAGAAATAATAGAGGAAGTGCTGAGCAGCCCCTGTAATTCGCCTATCATTGGGATCAAAAAGCCTAGTGGGAAGTACCGGGTGGTGCAAGATTTGCGCAAGGTAAACCAAATTGTTGTGCCTTGCTGTCCTATTGTACCCAACCCTGCAGTGATACTCTACCAGATTCCTTGGAACGCAGAATGGTTCACTGTCATCGATCTGTGCCACGCATTCTTTTCCATCCCATTGCATCCAGAAAGCAAGTTCCTTTTCAGTTTTGAATTCGACAGTCATATCTATGTCTGGAATCGTGTCCCTCAAGGGTACACTGAAAGTCCATCGATTTTCAACCAGATACTGAAAAAGTGCCTTGAATCCCTAGTGCTGCCAAGAGAGTCTGTTTTGGTGCAGTACATAGACGACCTGTTAGTGGCATCTAAAACCAAGTCTGACTGTGTCACTGACACAATTGCCTTGCTGAATCACCTAGGAAAAGGAGGACATAAAGTGTCGCCTGACAAATTACAATTCTGTAAAAACTCAGTAAAATATCTGGGGCACCAGATAGAAAAGGGAATCAGGAAGGTCACTGCCGAAAGGATCAAGATAATTAGAGCAATGGAACTGCCCACGACCCAGAAAGAGGTGAGAATGTTCTTGGGAGTTGTGGGGTACTGCAGACAATGGATTGCAGGATTTGCAGCTCTAGCCCGACCCCTGATAAATATGACAAGGAAAGGAGTGGAAGATCCCGTCCACTGGGACAGTGAGAGCATGAATGCTTGGGTAACTCTGAGAAACTGTCTGTGTACCGCACCTGCATTGGGTATGCCTGAGTACAATAAACCCTTTGAACTGTTCTGTGACACAAGAGAGAATTGTGCTCTTTCAGTCCTGACTCAGGAGCACGGATCAGTCAGGAGACCAGTAGCCTACTTTTCGGCCACCCTAGATCCAGTGGCGGCTGGACTGCCTGGCTGCTTAAAAGCCGTTGCTGCTACTTGCGTCAGCCTGGAACAGAGTGAGGGCATTGTCATGGGACATCCCGTCACTGTCTATGTTCCTCATTCTGTTGTCATCCTACTGACTAGAACTAGGACCCAGTACCTCACACCTAGTCGGCTGACTAAGTATGAGAGAATTTTGATTGGTGCTGAAAATGTAACTATCTCCCGGTGCAATGTCCTAAATCCTGCGACACTGTTACCTGTCCCTCTGGATGCAGAATCGGATGAGGGTGGGGAACATAATTGCATCGATCTGACTGAATATAGCACCAAGCCCCGTCCTGACATTCGTGAAATAGCACTACGGGACGGGGATAAAACAATGTTTGTGGATGGCTCGTGTTTGAGACATGAGAGTGGGAGTCTGAGTGCTGCCTATGCTGTGGTTACTCTGACAGGAGTCGTCGAGGCATCTTACATGCGCGAGGTGAAATCTGCACAAGTGGCGGAGCTTATAGCGTTAACCCGAGCATGCAAGAGGGGAAAAAGCAAAAGAATTACTGTTTACACAGACAGTCAGTACTGTTTCGGGGTTGTTCATGACTTCGGCCAATTGTGGTTGCAAAGAGAATTCATGACTTCCTCTGGCACACCTATCCGAAATGGGAAAGTAGTGCATAACTTACTGGAAGCCATCCAATTACCCAAAGAATTGGCTGTGGTCAAGTGTGCGGCTCACAGATCTGGAAATGATGATGTGACTGCCGGTAATAGGTACGCTGACCAAATTGCACAGTTTTGTGCCCGACACCAGATGTCCCTACAAATTGCCCGGTGGGATGGAACCAGCTGCCAACTTATGTTGTTTGATAATGTGTCAACGTGGGAAGAATTAAGAGAGATACAACAAGCCACAGACAGGCAAGAAAAAGGCAGGTGGGCCGCAAAGGAGTGCGTGTTGCGAGAAGATGGTGTGGTGGTAAACCCGGCTGGGGTGCCTGTACTGCCTGATAGCTTGATCGACCCCATGGTCAGAATGATACATGAGCCAACACATATGGGAAGAGATGCGATGTGTCGGGTGTTTGAACAAGTGTTCTGCAATCCAAAGTTCAGGGACCAGGCGGACAGGCTTTGCCAGAGGTGCCTAGTGTGTCAGCAATTCAATGCAGGAAAGAAGACTGTAGTGAAACAGAGTAATATTGGAAAGGCAGTAGGTCCCTTCGTAAGAATCCAGGCAGACTTCATAACAATGCCCAGATGCAACGGATATAGATATGTTTTAGTCATAGTTTGTCTATTCTCTAGGTGGGTGGAAGCATACCCAGCTAAGAAAAATGACGCAATTACCACAGCCAAACTATTGCTCAGGGAGTTGATACCTAGGTATGGGATCCCAGAGACGATCGAAACGGACCAAGGTGGGCATTTTGCCAACGATGTCCTATTGGAACTCTGTAGAGCATTCAAAATGAAGCAAAGACTGCACTGTGCCTACCACCCAGAGGCTTCTGGGGTAGTGGAACAAATAAATGGCACTCTGAAGTCCAGACTGGGAAAAATGTGTGATTCCACAAAAATGAACTGGATAGAAGCTTTACCCCTGGTGCTGATGAGTCTGAGAAGTATCCCGAATCGAAAGACTGGCCTAAGTCCCCATGAAGTGTTGATGGGAAGAGTGATGCGCCAGGCATGGGTACCCGGAAACAAACTGCTAAGCATTTCTGATGATATGGTGCTAGAATACTGCAAGCAGCTGGGTGACCAAGTGCGTTCTCTCTCTCAGCAGATTGGAGAGACTGAAGACGAGTGGCCAAAGACTCCAGCACACAACCTGCAGCCAGGAGACTGGGTGGTGTTAAAGAAACACACCCGGAGCAGCTGCTTGAAGCCAAGGTGGGGAAAGCGACGACAAGTGATCCTCGTCACTACCACTGCTGTGAAGTGCGCTGGTGTACCGAAGTGGATCCACGCCAGCCACACAAAGCGGGTATCTGGAGAAAACGCGACTGGAGCTGAAGGCAGCACAGCTGAAGAGACCTCCGAGGAAGAGAGTCCGGAGCTAGCTGACATCGAACTGCCGAGCACAAGTCGAGACGTTGAATGGTATCCCGCCAACGAACCAGTTCATGACCCAATACGAACAAGGAAATATTCCTATTTAGACAGTGAGTGGGATAGTCCAGGTGAGTCAGGAGTAGAAGAAGAAGGTCAGGTCAATGAAAGCCATAACCCACCTGATCAGGAAGTAGGCCAAGTAGGGTCAGATCAAGACATCGACACTCCTCCTGAAACTCCCGAAAGTGGAGAGGGACAGTTAGAAATTAGGGCTGACGTTCATGCAGAAGAAAACGAAGAGATCGAAGAGCATGAACAGGAGCAGATAGAACTAGATCAAAGCGCTCAGACAACGGAAACAACAGTAACTAGAAATAAAAAGAAAGTGCGATTTGAATCTGAGCAGGGACAGATTAGCGACCAGGCAGAAGAAATAGACGAAAGACCTGGAACGAGTCAGACAGGCAGGGAATCAGAAGTGCCACAACAAAAAGTGAAAAGAGTGCACGAAGAAGGAGAAGTCTCCTCAACCACTGGGAGGCACGGAGGAAGAAGTACACCTCGATACGTCAAGAGACTAAGGCTCAGACTAAAGACAGTCGAAGAAAACGATAAAGACCGAAAAAGGGCTTTAAGTGAAAGGAATGCAGCCCAAGGCAAATCGCTGAGAAAGAGCGACAGAATAAAGAAACAGAACCGACTGTATCGGAGCCCTGAGTGGACGTACTTTGTGTTGGAAGAAATTGACGAGCCTCACCACAGTGGCAACAGTGACAACGAGTCCATTGCTGATCGGAGTTCGGACAAAGACCCTCCTTAAGTGAGCCCTGAAGTGAGCCTTTGGTGCAAAGAAGCGAAGAGGGGTAGCAAAAGCCACCTGTAAGCTAAAATGTCTGATCCGAGTGTCTCTGGGAGATCCTGCTGTGGGTGTCTCAAAACCTGTTGTAAGATATGTTTGTGTAGTGTAGCTATGCTAATAGTAATATGGATAGGACTAACAGTTTTTCTACCTTTCATGATAAGTAAGAATCCTAACTTGTCCCCCACTGAACCCGAAGTAGTAGATGTAGGAGATGTACAGACTGCAGAAACACCACGAAGACTAGAAAGACGCGACAAAAGAGTAGGACTGACACACCCACGACCTGACTTAGAAGCACCAGATGAGGATGGACTACACTTTCACAAAATGAAGAACAGGACGCACTTAAATGTTTTTGCTAACTTGTTAGTGCATTACGTAGAAGCTATGGAAATAGAGGACTGTTATGTCTGCATGAAGCTACCAACCTCAGTGGCTGAAGGCGTGACATACCACCACCTACCTTTGACCTATGGAATATCCTGCAGTATATTAGCTAGCTTGTTCTATAGAAGCACCTTGCAGTACTATTATTCAAATGATGACGTAGTATTTTCTGAACTTCCCATTAGAAGACATTTGAACCGTGTACATACTACAAGTGACGTGACCCGCTATATGGGAGAATATTTCCTGACTATAGGTACCATAGACTTAGATCAAGCAAAGGAAGACAATCTGACCTGTTCACTGCAAGAGCAGGAAAAGATGTTTATAAAGATGGCAGACAGAAGGAGAGAAAAGTTTCAGAAGAAGGCAAATGACGAGAAAGATAGAATCCCTAGGTGGGCTGAGCACATGGATAACACCTCAGAAGGCGAAGCCAGTCCTGCCTTGTTGCTGGATTTTGAAAGAAAGGGGAAACTTTGTATCCATAGGGAAAAGACAGAGTACTATAACAATGTATTCATCGGTTCCAGCGAGTGTGAACATAATTATAAGGTAATCGGAGGTTGGGGTTTCAAAAATGGGTCAGAACCTGTGTTTCCCGGAATATATTATATATGTGGGAACAAGGCTTATTTCAAATTGCCGGATCACTGGTATGGGAGCTGCTACTTTGGCATTGTTTTCCCGAAAATATACCATGTGAACAATGCAGCTGGAAGCGATGATGAAACTAATGGCTTAGTGCGTAGTAAACGCGAGAGTGTAGGCGAAATTGTAGGTGATATTTTTAGTGCACTGATACCTGGAATGGGGGTAGTTCTGAACACCCATAGAATCTGCAAATTGTCTACAGTAGTGGACCGGTTATCAACGGACACTGCTGCTGGTTTCCTGCTGGTCAATACTGAAATGGTTGCGATCAGATCAATGGTTTTACAGAATCGGCTTGCCCTTGACACCCTATTAGCAAAAGAGGGCGGAGTCTGCAGAATGCTGAGAGCGCAACATTGTTGCACCTACATTCCTGACAAGAGTATCAAATTAAAACAATATGTGAGGAACATAACTAATTTGGAAAAAGAACTCAAACCATTGGAGGTTGACAGTGCCTGGACGAGACTGACTGGAGGTCTCTCCTCTATAGGTAGTTGGTTTACTAATCTAGGTAGAAATATTTTGTGGAAAATACTGATGCCAATGGTTATAATAGGTGTGATTGTATTGATCATTTTTATCTGCTGCAAATGTCAGAAGTGTAAAAAGAAATACACAGTAAATCCGAGGGGGGCGAAAAGAAACATTGATGAGTTAGAATTAGAAGAGCTGAAGAGTGCAATTTATAAAAAGGCGAAAAATCACCACTCTCATAGGGAAGCTGAAAGAAAACTAAACAATAAGTTTATTGAAATCGAAATGGACGATATGAATGAATGAGAAAAGTTGGCATCTGTTTCCTTCATGAAGTGATGATAGTAAATATCATCAAAGAGGGGATTGATGGAGCAAGGATTCGCATGTATAGCGCCTTGCTCGTATGCAAAACCCTTGTCTATAATTGCATAATAATATTAACACCATTGTTCGTCATTTGTAAAGTGTTTTCCCCTACACGCGGGTGTCCCTAGGATGCTTGCTTGTTTGTCTTTTCATGTACTAACGAAGCTTGCACTGAAAATGGCTGCTTTGCCCCAATTCAGTCTGCTCATGCGTCGGTCATACCCATGTGATGTGACGCACTCGCATTCTGGAGGGATTCTGTGCTCATGCGCATCGATGCTAAATATGGCCGCTTGTCTCTCACCACGCTCTCTGCTTAATGCAGCAGCTTTTAGCCTATCTATTCTTTCGCATTAATCCCTAATGCTATAGTTATTATAAAAGTAAGGGTTGGTTATCTCTTATCATGGTATACAGTGCGATCATTCTTATGTATGATTCTAATTTGTTTTCGCTTACTTTTCATGTACCGCGTCTTTGTGGGCTGGGTATTCATGAGCGGAGCCATACTTGAAGCTCTGCTGGGCACCGTCACGTGACCTGAGAAAGTTCCAACTGCGCAGAAGCTAAACCTAGCCAGCTGGCACCTGAAGCACAATGCGCCTGGGAACATCGCTGGGAATACGGCGTCTCACCTTGGAAAAAGCTATACTGTTGCTACCCACTGTAGACTATCCTGTACTATTGTATTCCATGCATGGGAACGTGAACCAAGGGGGCGGGTATGAAAATTGAATAATTATGATGGGAACGTTGAATTTAGGAGGTGATAAAGACCGCACCACCTCTCTTGACCAATCACAATATGAGAAACTGTCACTTGCAACATTAGGGGGTGGTCTGAGGGTCCCCAAAACTGTATAACTACCCTAGTTTAAGCTTAGGAAAATTGTCCGACTTGTCCGAGTAGCAGACCTGTCACTGACCCTACGATCTCAATAGGTGTTCAATCCTGAAAGTGCTGCGGAGCACTTTGTCCATACTTTCCACAAACTCCCAAGGGGTGGAAAATCCTAAGTGCTGGCGAAGCACTTTGCTGGGGAATTCGAAAATCCAATCGGGGTTTCTGGCGGATTACTTGCAGGAGGGGGTAACGCAGGCGTTGCTGTCCGAAGCTGTGGGTGTTGGTCGTACCCTGGGAGGCCCAGTCCCTGATCCGAACCTGAGGGGTATCCTGTCCTTATTCTCCGTGAGCTGTACCTGCTCACAGTCTGGCATTCCTTTCCTGAGGGTCCCAACTGACCCGTGGCCAGGGTTGGTCTTCAATCTGAATTAGGTAAATATAGATTGTGGGTTTGCGTATCTCTGTTTCTCTCTCTCTCTCTCTCTCTCTGATCTGTTAAAGCATTCTTACCTGTGATATTGCCTTATTGCCATTGAACTTATATGTGCCTGAATTTTAGTTGGTTCCTTCTCTCCCCCTCTCCTTTAGAAATTCATTGATTTTATAAAACCATAGCATGTTCCCGTTTTTCCCTTTCCTTTAGTGGATTGCAGTGAAAGTAGACATGTTCTAGGTCCAATCCCATTCCTATGTTCTAGTACAACGTGGCAGTGAATAGCATGTGCTAAAACTTCTCCCTGTAGTTTCCCATATATTCTAAATGGTCATATTTTTTGTGCAAAGTTGCCTTTTGGTACTAATTTTGATGTTTGATATATTACTCTGTGTATCGCATATTATTTTGGCTTCTTCACTTTGAATTCTTATATAAAAACTCGAACTTAATCAGGTGTCTGTGGTCATTTTACAAAACTGTGGAAAGTATTTTACGGATTTAAGGTGTATTAAATGTTAGGCCTGTCTACTTTTCTTTAACAGCTCCAGGTCCGTCAAGGAATTGCGCCTGTGGTAAGTCGGGTGCATGGTAAGCAGAGGTAAATCCAAACTTGATTACTCCTAGCAGCGTGCAGGAGGAGAAATCCTCACCCAGTTTCACCCAAACGAAATTAATGTGTTCTTCACGCCAAGGGCCCAGTGCGTGTTAGAGAATTGGTATCCCGGGTGACCTGGGGAAAACTGCGCGCTCTAGCACAGGTAGGCAGACACTGATACGGGCTCCGAAACCTTTAGAATGAGACAAGCTTCAGCATTTTTGATGATCTGCAGACGATGCAACAAGTCGGACGGCAGGCCCATATATTAATTGTTAGCATTGTCTTACTTGGAAGTAACCAGAGAGTGGACAATAATCTTCTAGATGATCTCAGCTACTAGATGTAGCATCCTCCTAAAATATTTCAGATTTGCAAAACAACTTGCAGATACAACTTTTACCTGTGGGTCAATAGACAGCTTAGAATACAATTTAAAGCCTCCATTTTTCAAGAATCGAAGGTGTTACAGGGAAGGTACCTAACTCCGAAGGCCAACAGTTGTGGGAGTCTGGAAAATGACTGGTGCCAAAAAGGGAATTTCAGTTTTATCAGAGTTTAATGTAAGGCAATTGTCCTTCACCCACTCACAGACAGATTTCAAGCAAAGCTTAAAAGAATTAAAAGCCTCTGCATCATTGTCTTGAAAGGACAGAAGGAGCGGAGTATCATCAGCATAGAAAAACACCCCCAGGCCGCAAAATTCAACAAGTTTAGCAAGAAGCTTCAAATTAATATGAAAAAGGGTGGTGTTCAAGGCAGAGCCTAGAGGCACCCTTAAATCAAGTGGCTTTGCTGTTGAGGTAAAAGGGGATATAAATATTGCTTGTATCCTGCCTTCAAGATATGATTTAAACCAGGCCAATGCCTGTCCTTGGACTCCAATACTCCTCAGTATGTTTAAGCCCTTGGGTGCGGCCGCGATTCTGCACCTGTGCGGCACATTCCGATCGCGGGTACGGTCATGACGGCCGGGAGCTGTCATCAGCACACGAGCACTGTGTGCCATGACGGCTCCCGGCCGTCATCAGCATCGAAGGGGTTAAAAGGATTGAGTGAGAGGCCGTATTGAAAGCTGATGGAAAGTCTACTAGGACTACCATCACCGCAGCATTCTGATCAAGATTGCCCTTTATGAATTCTGAAACCTCCAATAAGGCAGACTCTGTGATGAACCCTGCACGGAAACCAGATTGAGTGTCAGGTGAAAGATGATTTAACACCATAAAATGGGAGCGTTGTCAATTGACTAGCTTCTACAACATTTTTGCTGCTGCAGGTAGGAGTGACATTGGTCTAAAATTACTGAGCAGCTTAGGATCAGCATTGTTTTTTTTTTTGTTTTTTTTTTAGCAAGGGGAGCAGCAGGGTCTACTTCTAATTTCCTGGCATTAAGGTGGAATCCAAGGAGGAATTAGTCAGCTTGTTCAGAATGGGGATTAAAGTATTTGATCCAGGCAAAAATATCATCTCTTTTACGTTTATTAATTAGCCCTTTGAGCTTGGCATATAATTGCTAATTTTTCCATCCTTTAGTAGTTACTCATGGAGGACTCCTCACACCCTTCTATATATGTCTATGCTTGTCCCCTGCAGTCCATCACGTTATGCACATAAATTAAACTGTTGACATAAATTGCTTTTTCTCCCACCATTTATATATTTTTGTCTAATCTTTCTGAACCAAACACCCCAAATGGAGGTCTTTCAGTCTCCACTATACCTGCTTCTCGTACCTCCCATCATCCTTGTTCTTTCTGTTGACTGCTCGATTCTTGTTCTGGTTAGAAAAGGCCTTTCCTCTTTTTAGGTTTTGCCTGCACATCGCTTGCACTGTGCTTGTAAATTCTCTTTTAAATAAAAAAAATCTTAAAGAGTCTTATAGTCTGCAATTACCTAACCCTACTTACCATTGGTTGGCTACCACGTCACTCATTTCCAGGCTTCCCATTGGTCAACGCTGCTTCTGGATGGCTTCCTTCTCCCGAGCGTGTTGCCTTTGTCCCTGCAGTGGATCTTGGACCCTGTACTGCTTCCTCTAGCCAGGAAGCTCCTTTAAGTATTCTTTTTTTTAATTTAATTTACCAGCATGCTTCGAGAGTGCATGTGTTTGCAGTCCCTCTCCTTCAACCCCGCCCTCCTCGATCTCTCCGTATAGTTAGTTACCCACTCACCGTCGTGTCATCCTCCCCTGTGTCACCTCCCACTGATCATTTTCAAATTCACCACTGTGCCCTCCTCCAGCGCCCCCTGACTTTACATGGTTTTGCTCGATTCACTTGGATTCCAGTTTTTTTAGAACTGGAAATGGAGCTTTAGCTTGCCTCTGCTTCTGCTGTGCTCTTTTAGCAAACACTACAGATAGAAGTCACGTTCTTCATTACTTTGCTTTTCCTGCTGCTAAGGATGATTTGGTGGTCATATTGGAGTGTCAGTTATAACAGTAAACAACAGAAGGAAGAGTGTGCAAAGATTACAGATCGGATGCTGATTCATTATTAAAAGATTGAGAGGTATATTTTTTGATATGTAATAGCATCTCAAAAATCATATTTAAATAGTAAAAAAACTACTATACTTTCATAGATGTTTTTTTTTTTTTATTATTTAATCCTCATTTGCCAACTCCCCACCCAGTTTACTAACTGTTCCACCTGCTGGGTTTTTTGTATCTCATATGCTAGTATATCGAGGAAGAGACATCGGGCTCACCTCCACAGAGTCCGGCCAGCGTATTATTCAAGCCCTTAATACCATTTGATCCGTCCGGTGAGCCCATCTGATCCTCATTCCTAGAGCCTGAGTATCAACCCAAATACTAGCGAGATAGGCGTGGGGCTTAATCATAGGATTGATGTTGCTTTGTTCATTAAACAATTAAAAAATTTACCACATACCAATCACCCAAAATGTAGAAGAAACTGTACCCAAAATGCTAGTTTTTTGCTGGTGTGATTCAACATATCTAATTTAGCTGTATATCTCATTGACTTTATCCAGTCCAAAACATTTGGAGAGAGGGAGAGACCCGCAACTTACAAAGTTCTCTAAGTGCCAGTAATATAGCATAAAAAAATCAGTTTCACATTGTCATTAATTCTATCTTCCTCTAGGTCATTCCTCCCAGTAATTATAAGTTCAGGGCTTACCTCTATTTGAAGGTTCAGAGCTTGTGATGGACAGTTACTCACATCTTGCCAAAAGCCTCTTCATAGATGTTGTAGAAAACATAATGCCTTTACTGAGCTACTTTCAGTGAGAAAGACCCTTATTCTAGAGCAGGGTTCTCCAATGTCAGTCCTGGAGGGCCAGATCCATGCCAGATTTTTTTGCATATCCACATTTAGATAAATGTAGTTATTTTAAAAATCTGGCATGGATCTGGCCTTCCAGGACTGACATTGGAGAATCCTGTTCTAGAGGACCTGACTTAACACCAAGTGAAGGCAACAACAAACTGTCTGCTGTTGTGTCACGCTTCTCCTTTGTCTAAGTTTACTGCATCGGCGGTTCAAAGATGGCGGCGCTCAGGAAAGTCCTCGCTGTTCTCCAGGTAAGTAGCTGAGGGGTGCAGGAAGATGGGTGAGAGGGGTTTACGATGGAGTAGGAGAGACAAGAACTTTAGTGTTAAAGAGATCCAGAAGGATAACAGAAATAACCTTCGCTAGACCATCCTGACGCCCACCTGAGCTTATGCACTGGTTTCCCTTGACTGCACTCCTGACCGGAGTGACCCTCAGCATTTACATCCATGTCTCTTGCTAGTCCTTGCCCTGCCAGGCTCTAGCACAAGCCTGTAATTGCACTCGAAGGTCATGTATCACTTGATGTTTAGTCCTGAGCACATATGGAATGCATTCTGGGAGCTGTAGTGTTCAGTTTTCTCCATTTGAACTTGACTAAAATCCCAGAGAAAAGTATTCTGTTAAAAGAAAAATCGGATTCTAAACCGAGGAATTGATTGTTCTGGATGCCAATTGGCTTCTCCTAGTCCATGTGTCAAACCCAGCTATTGGAATGTGCCTCCCGCTGTCTATTCCTTGTGTGTCTATTAGTCTCTCCTAACCAGTGCCTTAGGGGCCAAACAACTGCATTAGAGAGCAGTGTGTACACAACAACTGTGGGTGAGCGGTATGTATACAACAACTGTGGGTATGGTACTGCCCAGATCCCTCTTGTTCTTTTCGCACTTGCTACTGTTTTTCGTGTTCCACAGCTGGTTTAGGTTTGAATAATCATATCGTGGTGTGCCTACAGCTGTACTGCAAATAATCCATAGATTACATGCTCTGCCTCCAGTAAGAACTGTGCTGTTCAGAATTGTTTGCAGGTATCTTATGTGCCTACAGATGACACATTTCTATCTTAGTAAGTAGTTCAGTGGGTTTTCCAGTGCTTCTGGCATTCAGTCAGTTGTAGAATCACGTGCTCAGTAGCTGCAGTATTCAAACACAGAGAACATGCAGAGGACATAGGACATAAGACAAAGGATTATGGTTACCTGACATACAGAGCAGATAGAAAAGGTGCACCTCACCAGTCTGGTGCAAGTTATTCTCAGGCACAGAACAGGTATAGCATTGACAGATGCAATATCGGCTTCTCTTGCATACAAAGAGGGACAGCACAACATCAGCAATTCAGTCTTTCCTCTACACACAGAGAACAGTTACAGCCAAGGCCACAGCAGGAAAATGTCACTTCGACACACCCAGAGCTGGTACACACTCTATTGAAAGATTATTAAACTGCAAGACATGACTTCAAAGTAGTCTCCCCAGAAAACACGAAGAATGACCTAACTGTACAAGCATGCTAGGAACTCGTGCAGGATGACTTGTGGAATCATTCATTCATTCATAAATCTTTATTCGGTAATTTATCACCATAAAAGATATTAAAATCCATTTCATAAACGGTTAAACAATAAAACATTAAAAACATCCCAAGGTCCATCGGAGTCCATAAGAAAATTTCATTAGTACAGGGTATCACATTTTTACTACGGCAACGTTCAATACCCGGCCTTAAGGCACTGTCTTCTCAGAGACCACATTGCACCTAGGTATTTAGCCACTGCAAAGACAATGTGATCCGACAAGTCTGTTTTCAGCACTCTAAACGCGGCCAGGCACTCTGCGAACCCCAAATTCCTATATACAGGGACAATCCATTTCTTGCGGGTCACGTTATAGGCCGGGCAGAAAAAAATTATATGCAGCTCAGATTCATTGGCCGCTCTGCAAGCCGGACATAAACTGACTGCTGGTTCGCTCTACTTACTAGTTAGTGCTCGAAGTGGGAGGGTCCCGTGCCTCCATTGCAAATAGAGTTTCCTGAGTAAGGCAGGATATAGTTTATCCAAGGCTGGTTCAAAGCTGTGATGTCCTTGATACGTAAAAATGACTCCGTGAATGTCCCAAGGTTTTGTCGACGACAGAGTGCCGCTAATTTTCTGTCGTAGTAAACCTTTGCCAGTCTCTTTTTGGGAATTAATGGGCAAGCGGATGAAGGGTCAGACCAGATAGTCGATAGGTCTAGACCCTCCAACTCAGTTTTAATGAATTTAAGCCAATTAATTTTCCCTACGTTAGGCATGGCTAGCACCTCCTGAAGCCCCTGCCTATAGCTAATCAATTCTGGAACTGCCCACAACCTGCGCCAATAAACTAAGGGACGCAGTGCCAGTTCTTCACCAAGCGGTCGCATCCCCAAATCTAGCCTTAGTGGAACAAGAGGCGTGCTGGGGGGAAGTGCTACCACCTGCCTAATGAACTTATTCTCCTCTTTCACCAGGTCTGGAGAAACTACATGACCCCAGAGCTCGCAACCATACATGGCAGCCCCCCTTGCCTGTGCCCTGTAGATCTGGAGAGGTGGGCCAACGGGTTTGATGGATGACCTGTTTTTTCCCATAAGCTTCATGATCCCACCCGAGTACTGAGCCAATTTGAGTAGTGCTTTCTCTTGGTGTGTGCACCAGGTCATTTTCTCATTCAACATGACTCCAAGGTACTCAAAGGTTCGCACCCTTTTAAGTCTATTTTGCCCGATGTTGGGGCTAAATCGTAGTTTTGGTGTGGAATCACTGTGAACTGTCCGTCAGCGTAGTATTTATAAAACAGTATTGATTGTGTGCTTATGAGCTCTTTAACCAATAAAAAGAAGCCATATGCTGAAAGAACATGTTCCATGTGTACAACTCAGTGAAGCCGAGAAAATAGCATACTATAAGTGCCTAATTAGCACATACCTCATTATGCTCAAGGCTCAGAGCACTTAAGAGTGCATGAACTCACTTTAATTCACTTAAAGGTTGAGAATTCCCATTGGCCATCTCCTGTGGTAACACAACTGTCCCTAGATACCTCATTGACTTAATACACTTGTCATAGCCGTGTCATTGAGTTTTTTGTTTTCACTTTTAGTTACAAAGCCGATAGATTTTACATAGGCTAGGTGAATTAGCTTTGCCAATGCTTGTTTATTTTACCTAACGCCCACCCTCCTTCTCAGTCCTGTGTCCATCTTTGCATCTTGTACCTACCATTTCCTGCCCACTGTGGCTGCATGCGCCACGTTGGAAATTGGGCTACTGGTTGAGGGGGGTGAAACCCTATTCAGGCAGCACCCACTCCTCTACCTGGTCCTCTGTGGTTGCCAACAGCTAGTGGGTCTCCACCCAGGCCCTCAGAGCCTTCTGTAGCTCCAGCTGCCTGGTGTTACTCTTGGCTGGAAGTCATCTTTCCTTACACAATTCCTTGAGGGCAGCCACAGTGTAGCTCCCCAGATTGATGAGCTCAAATTACATTCTTGCAGGTACAGTTCATAGGCACAACATCCAGGTAGAATGAGAGAGTTTTGCAAAAGCAAAAAAAGTTCATAAAGGAGCATTTAAAATATTTCAAATTGATCTCAAATTATAAATACAGGGATTTTATGTTGCACAAATCACTGCATGGCACTGCACAAACACCAGCACTGATTCACACCGTTGAACACCAATGTGGGAAATTGGGTTATTGGTTGAGGGGGTGACACTCTACTCAAGCAGCAACCACTATTCTTATCATGGTGAACCACCAGCAAACCCCAAATTAACCCCTGCTCAAACTCTGGTAGTATGGCACAAAAGTAGTCAGGCTTAACTCAGAGATAATGTTTAAAGGATTTATGCAGTACACAAGCAGTAATAAAGTGAAATCACAACATAAGGAAAATCCCACACCAACTTACAAAAATAGAGTAAAATGTCAAAGGTTATTTGACACCAAACCAGCAAAAATCCAATCAGTAAACATAAGACAAGCCAATTTATCAGGTTAGGTGAAAAATTGTGCCTAAAAGAACAAAGCAGCAACTTTGGTTATCTGGTTGAACCGGACTGGGACAAAGTCACAAGTTAAGCCTGACCACGATGGAGCAATGGGGCAGATACAGGAACTAAGTTAGGCTCTCTGAACAAAGTACTTTAAAGCCTGGTTGAGGTGTGATGCGAGTTACCACGTTGAGGATGAGTCATGCCATGGCAGTTCCAAGGAGCTGCAGGGCTGTGATGAGATGGCCTTCATTGAGGATGCGTTGCGCAATAGGGGTTCTGAGGAGATGCAGGCTGCGATGCGAGGTCCTGCATCAGGATGTGTCATATCGCATCATTTCCAAGGTGATTTGAGACATGGATTTGAGGTCCTGCATCTAGATGCTCCAATGAGCTGTGGAGTGCTGCAGCACGCTGCGTTGGTTCTGCTGGGACCATAGCTGAGCTGGGAGACGGCACCTTCAGGCCCACTTCCAAAGGTCCAGAACTGGGGTACGACTTGGGTGGGTGGGATTCACTCTGGCAGAGTCCAGCTGCAGGGTGGTTAGAGCCTTTTCTGTCCGTAAGGATCTAATCAGGTGGCCAGCAAACTAGCCCTTCAAGTCACCCACGTGGCCCTGGGTTGAAGATGCAGGTCCAGTCCTTCACACTCTGGTAGCAGGGCAGCATCGTAGCAGTCCCTCTGGCAGCAGAGCAGCACAACAGTCCTACTGAGACTTCCACAGGTCCAGAAGTGTACTGAAGAGTTGAAATCTAGGGATTATCTGGTCAGCCCTTGACGCATGCACAAGGTTCTCTGTTTAAGCTTCATTTCTAGATTTTTAGAAGGTTTACTAGCTAAATTTCCCTTATTCTTCATTCAGGTCCTTTGATACTATCTGAACTAGGTTCTCACATTGTTAATGGGTCCTAAGTTTGAAGCGTTGCTTCCTTGTACACTGCAATCTATTTGCTTTTTTAAATTTACAAAACGGCATTAGATGATTCAGCAAATTGAAAGACCAAGACTTTTACCTTTTCTTTCAGTCAAAACTGTGCATGGCTCAGATAATCTAACAGATACATTTCCTTTCTTTATGCTAAACGGTTTGGATGATTTTACTTTAAGCCTAATTGGTTATGCTCCTGGTGCAGGGTAGTGGCCATTTCACCTGCACATCAAATAGTGTATCACTGTTTCTAGCAGAGCTCAATATCCATACATTTTAGCTCCATATAAAAGACACAAAACGGATACTTTCCTCAGCTTTAGTATGCACTTAGTCATACAGTATCTGAAGATATGAGATACATTTTCCAACCATGTCTTTCTTTACAATAAAATTGTCTGTGTTCAATCCAAAACATTAGACTTGCCAAATGACAATTAGTATTACTTTCTTATACGTAATTTTGAATTGTTATTGCACATTTTACATGGATTCTTATTTTAGCACGAGTACCATCTGATCTGGATTAAATTGCTTCCTTCTGTTTCGGTCTCTGCTTAAAGTTGCATTGTGGGCAAAATAACTATGATATGGGATGTGGCCCCAAGTAAATATTAGTGGTTAAGATTAATTCAGCATTCCGACCATCACGATTTTGTTTTCCTCAGTGCAAATCCCTTAAGAGCGAAAGGTAAGTCCAGATGTGGGTCCCATGCTCACTGTTCCACAGGAATCAAGCTATACCTTCCTGATGTGGCCTAAATAGACAAAGATGGCATAGTTGTGTGTTCTCATTCAGAGGGGCCTGGACTGGTAGTTTGGGCTGGAATGTTAATTCTGAAGGAGGGCTGCGGCTGATGTGCATATAGCCAGTCTTTGTCTAGAATGACATAGTGGGTAAAAGAATGATGGACTGGAATGGGCCCCCAAACAATTAGCAGTGACTTCGCTTAATTCAGAAGTATACAAAAAGAATTGATGGAATGCTTGAATTAATCTTACTCATGGGTAATTACTCATGGCCACATCCCATTCCATCCGTATTTTTCGCACTAGGCTACCTGATTTTGGTCCCAGCCATATGAAAATCAGTCTTGACCCTGCTCCAATAGGAACAATCCAGGCCAGGTCCTCCCTCAATCAAAACAAAAGCAACCCGAGACTGGTTTAACCCTATTAGTGCTCATCAGTCAGGTATAGCATGGCTATTATGGCACAATGTGCAAGGGACCCATGTCTGGGCCTACCTGTCCTACTTAGTCTGTCAGACTGAAGTATACAAAAAGTGATGGATTGAATGCTTGAAATAATCTCTATTTACTGTGTGCTGCATCCCAGTCCATCCTTCTTTTGCACACCATGCCACCTCAGTTTGGACTCAGCTCTGCGGAAATCGATCTTGACCCTGCTCCAAAAGTAACAGTCCAGCCCGAACGGCCTAGCCAGGTCCTCCCTGAACCAGAACACAAGCAACCCAAGACAGGTTTCACCCTTACTAGGGCTCATCAGTCGGGTATAGCTTGGTTCCAGTGACTCTGTGATCACAGGAAACATGTCTGGGCATCACACAGAAGTATATAGCTGGGTCCAAACTGGGATGGCATGGTGTCCGAAATAACGGTGGACTGGAATGCAGCCATGAGTAATTACCAGAGGCTGAGATTATGTTTATTAACGTGGCTGATCTATGTGTATTTTTTAATTTCACGACGAGCAAGGTGTCCTTAAATTTGCCATGGACTCCCCGTTTTAGGGCAATGGTGAAGTGCAGGATTCAGTTCAGTGAAATTGAGATGACTTGTACATGGTCTCCACATTCTTCAATAGCAGAGGGGGTTCTCGGTCATTGAAGGGTTAAACACCGGTATGGACCTGTATTTTAAAATTCTTTCTACCCAAACAGCTCATATTCTTGAGGGCTACAAAGAGTACAAATCTAGTACATCTACATTCAAATGTACAAATACTGGCTAGTCTAGACATCGCCAATAGTTACACCCCCCACATTTGATGTATTACCAGCCCAGACCTGCGACAACATCGGTGTCTTTTTCTCGACATGGACCTGCCAAGTGCAGGGTAGGGCATTGACCTCACGAGTTCCTAACCCTCCCCAACCTAATCACTGTTCTTGCTAGACACGTGTATATGCTTTACAGCTGCATGGGCAACACTACACACCTTCAGCGGTGTTCAGTTTCTTGCACTGTTTCAGAGCCACGAGTCAAGAAATTCTCATTTCTCAGTTTACACGTAGCTTTGTCATCTGACTCATCCCAGGATGCTTCCCCCTTCCCATCTTCCTTGTCTAAAACAACACCTCTGGCTGGAAATAGGAACGAGGCAGACCTAGGAGAATGATCATTGCTGCAAACAGAATACACATCTGGAATGCTTTAACAAACGTCACACTTAGTCCATTTCGAAATATCCTGCTCGTCTTGTGACTTCTCACATTAGCAGAGTTTGAGTTCAGTTATTTCCCCTCCTCCATCTCTCTTCCATTATTCCTGCTTTAACAACTCCCTGCTTCTTCTCCACCTCGTTGACTAGACACCCAAGGGCATTACTGGTGTATACAAACCTAAAATACAAACTTAAACTGAACCTAGTCAACCTCCGTTGCAAAAATGCAAATATGCTTTATGGCTCTGGGCAGAGTGAGCATCCCCTAGCAAAGAGGATTTCATTTTGCTGAGTTGGATAACAGAATTGTAAACTAGCCAAAAGACTGGGGGAAAAGCTCTATCTGTGTTGTTCAAAAAAGCTGACTCCTAGATGTTTCTGAAGGGTGTTTGATGGCCTGTGAACAGCGTCTGGGTAGATCTGGCAAGCAGAAGGGCAGGATGTTGCTATAATGTAGTTCAAGCAGATGCTGCGGGCTGTGGGAGGGAGGCATATCTGATTCTAATTACTGAAGCATGTTTAGATTCGCGGAATACTAAAAGAGCTTACAGAAAAATCGGTTTAATCGTATTTCTTTCCCTGTTCCCACCAGCTTCTCTTTTTCGTTCGTATTATGTAAGTTATGCTTGTCTACAGGACCAACCACGTCCACATCCGGGTGCCAGAGTGCTCTATTTAGGCAGCCCTTAAATTAAAGACGTGTGGAATACATTTGTGGGGTAATTACTAAGGGTTGCACCAGTACTCACACTCAGGGCTTTAAGTGGGCCGGGTCTCAAGGGGTATGAGCTCCGGCAGTTTTTTTAAGAGGCCTCAAAACGGTCTCTGTCGGGCTCTGTTTTGTGCCCTGTCTGAGATGGTCCTTTTTTTCACCGGACTGCAGTGACCGCAGGCGCATTGATGTGCGCGTGCTCACACTGCTCACTTCTCACTAGTGGAGAAGTTTCGGCATGACATCATGCAAGGTGAGCTTGTAGGGGGAAGGAAAATCCTTTAAAGAGAGTAATTTTCTCTCTGGATTTCCCTTCTCTTTTTGAAACTCATGAGTGGCAACATAGTTATGGTGTCACCAGGGCTTAAGTGGAAGCTTTTTCAATGTTATATGCAAGCCAAAGTTGCCGCTTATTTATCTTATGCAACTAACAACCATTGACAAAGCCAATAGTCCTGACTTGTTTTAGGTATGATGTTACTTGTATCTGGATGCAATGACAGAAACAGCATAATACAAGTCAGGCAGCACACTATGCTAAGCACAGATTTTTAGCTTTTATGTTTTTTGCAGCCACGCCCTTGATTACATTGGCCACTCCCCTTTGAGAGACCCCTGTGACGAGGTGCTCAGAGGCTTTTGGCATGTCAAAGAGGATTTGGCTGTGGTGGAAGAAATACTCATGCGAGGCAGAAAGCTTTTTCCACCACTGGCTTTGACAGAAAAGTTGGTCGAACATGCTCATGCATCACACCCCCCATTGCGTTGCGCCGTAATGAGCAATAAATCAACGCAATGCTTTGCGCCATACAAATGCCCACACACAAAGCTTAGTAAATAGCCCCCATGAGAAAGAGTATCCACTAAGGGTGCAGTTTATCTAGTAGTTGGTTGTCAGAGAGAGTAGATTTAGTTGGTGACTTGGTAATTGGGTGTAAGCAGGAATGTTTGGATGATGTTCCACACAGGAGTCTGGTTAAACAAGGATTGACAAAGCCAAAAGGTCTTGCTTATGCAAGAACTATTGGCTATGCCAATGTGTTTTAGCCATGTTGTACACCATGGGGACTGCTGTTCAGCATGGTTAAAAGTGTGTGGTATAGAGGAGAGGCATAGAGTGGCATAAAGTGGCATAAAGTGGCGTGTCATACAGTGGAGTCTCATGGAGTGGCGTAGAGTTGAGTGTTGCAGCGTTGTAGAATGCAGTGGCATAGATTTGTGGTGCAGAATAGACTAGAGTGGCTTAGAGTGCAGTGGGTTGGAGTGTTGTAAAGTGGCATACAGTACAGTGGTGCAGAGTGTAGTAGCATAGAGTGCAGTGGTGTAGAGTAGCATAGAGTGCAGTGGTGTACAGTAGCATAGAGTGCAGTGGTGTAGAGTAGCATAGAGTGCAGTGGTGTAGAGTGGTGCAGAATAGAAAGTCGTTAGGTGTAGAGTCATAAAGTGCCGCTCATTAGACTAGAGTGGTGTAGAGTAGAGTGCAGTGGTGCAGAATAGAGTGGTGTAGAGTTCATTGACGAAGAGCGTAGTCTTGCAGAGTAGAGTGCCATAGAGTGTAGTGGTGTAGAGTAAAGTGGCATACAGTGCATTGTCATATGGATAGGCTGTGCCTTCACATTGTGTTAAGTTAGCATGATCCTATTAGAAGTTTAAACGCCGTTTCACCTTTCTGCTGCTTCTGCACACGACACATATTGTTATTCGAGCTTTGAGCCTAGTAGAATATTTTGCTTCACACGAGAATAATATGTTTTCCTATTGTATCAGCTTTGATTGGTAAGCTATGTCTGAACAGTGAGTGCCGAGGCCTTCAATGTTATTTCAACACAGTGGTTGTTGTGAGGTCTGATCTGCGCATGTCCTAGACATAACACATATGCAGCTGCGGCCAACTCTGGCTTGTGCTGCGTTTAATAATGCACTGCGCAGAGCATGCACACACACTTGATGAATATTCGCATGCAGAGAGCTGGTGAAAGATGATGTGATCTCTTTCCACTAGGATCAGAGGTATGGGGCTGCCCTTCTAAAACCCAAAGAGACCTTCTTTAGATATAATATAATATACTAGCAAGGGAGGGTAAGACTTAGGTGCCATTTAGCCTTCTTCCCTTTAGCATTTTAACATGCTTTCTCCCTTTCTATTTTATGGACTAGTAACTATGCTGATAACCTTGTTGCTTATAATATGTTTGCTTGTATTAGCTAAGATACTGCGCCTGAGAACACGGCATTAGAAATAAACATTTCAAACTTGCACGTGTCTTCATTTACTCCTCGTTTTGGATTGGTATGTTAGTATAACGAAAGAGTGTTCATGTGTTCCACGTTACCTGAGGTGTTCTAAGTCCATGTTCTGGGTTGTCTAATCATTGGGGGTATGGAAGAACCAATGAGACACTGATTGCTAGTCTGGTAGGGGATTTTGGATACTGAGGCGAGTTTTGGTAAACCCTAATTCACTGAGGTTCTAGGTCTCTATGCACAGTTCTGTGTAGGAGCAGAATCCCTGCGACAACATTGGTGTAGAGCAGAGGTCTTCAATCTGTGGGGCGCGACCCCCAGGGGGGTCGTGGAGTCCTGGGAAGGGGGTCGCAGATTCTGCCAGAGTGCAGTTCCTGGCGTCGGGTGATCGAGGGTGCTCAAGGCGGAGGCCGCCTAATTCACACCGAGGTGTGAAAAACATCAAAGCCTCGTTAACAAGTAAAGGTCTTTTAAAGACCTGTGATAGTACTCTGGTGTGCTTTTGTGTGTGTCCAAGCTGTTTCAGCCAGGCTGACATACAGGAGCTGGGGGGGGGGGGGGGGGAGGGGGGTGGGGGAGGAGGCTGTAGCCCTTTGAGTTCAATTGACTTAGCTGTGGGTTTATTTTTACTTTTAACGTTTTATATAGCGCTAGTTTAACCCGTAGGTATCAGAGCGCTTTACAAATACACAGTAAACAGCAGAAGGACAGCAGAAGGACATTACAATCATATCATTGGTTCAAGTCCCACGAGCCCTCATACCTGGTGCCTGTGCAGGAGAAATGTGGCTGAGAGTCTGTTCTTCATGGTGAGATGTTTTCACAGCCGGCTGCCCCCCCCCCCCCCCCCCCCCCAAGCAGGGAGGCACAGAGATGCCCTCCCATGAGAGAGGAAGACGAAGCAGAGAAATACTGACCCCCCATGAGAGAGGCACAGACAAGGTGGGTGAATGAATGATGGGTGGATGGATGGATGAAAGGGTGGACGGATGAAGGATGTATGGATGGATGGATGAAAGGGTGGATGGCTGTATGGATGGACGGATGGAAGGATGAAAGGGTGGACGGATGTGTGAAAAGGTGGGTGGATGAATGATGAGTGGATGGATGTAAAGATGAAAGTGTGGATGGATGGATGAAGGATGGATGGATGTGTGAAAAGGTGGGTGGATGGAGGATGGATGGATGAAAGGGTGGATGGAAGGATGAAAGGGTAGATGGATGAGGGATGGATGTATGGATGGATAAAAGGTTGCATGGATGAATGATGGATGGATTTGTGAAAAGGTGGGTGGTTGAGTGATGGGTGAATGGATGGATGCAAGGGTGGATGGATGAAGGATGGATGGAAGGATGAAAGTGTGGATGGATGAAGGATGGATGTATGGATGGATAAACGGTTGTATGGATGAATGATGGATGGATGTGTGAAAAGGTGGGGGATGAATGATGGATGGGTGGATGGATGGATGAAAGGGTGGGTGAATGAAGGATGGATGTATGGATGAAAGGGTCGGTGGATATATGGATGGAATAACGAAAGGGTGGATGGATGAAGGATGGATGTATGGATGAAAGGGTGGATGGATGAAGGATGGATATATGGATGGATGGATGGATAAAAGGTTGCATGGACAAATGATGGATGGATGTGTGAAAAGGTGGGTGAAAGAATGATGGGTGGATGGATGGACGGGTGGATAGGTAAAGGATGGATGTATGGATGGAAGGATGAAAGGGTGGATGGATGATGGATGTATGGATGGATAAAAGGTTGCATGGATGAATGATGGATGGATGGATGGATGTGTGAAAAGGTGGGGGATGAATGATGGATGGGTGGGTGGATGGATGGATGAAAGGGTGGGTGGATGAAGGATGGATGGATGGATGAAAGGGTGGATGGATATATGGATGGAATAATGAAAGGGAGGATGGATGAAGGATGGATGTATGGATGGAAGGATGAAAGGGTGGATGGATGAAGGATGGATGTATGGGTGGATGGATAAAAGGTTGCATGGATGAATGATGGATGGATGTGTGAAAAGGTGGGTGGAAGAATGATGGATGGATGGACGGGTGGATAGGTAAAGGATGTATGGATGGAAGGATGAAAGGGTGGATGGATGATGGATGTATGGATGAAAAAAAGGTTGCATGGATGAATGATGGATGGATGGATGGATGTGTGAAAAGGTGGCTGTATGGATGGACGGATGGAAGGATGAAAGGGTGGACGGATGTGTGAAAAGGTGGGTGGATGAATGATGAGTGGATGGATGTAAAGATGAAAGGGTGGATGGATGGATGAAGGATGGATGGATGTGTGAAAAGATGGGTGGATGGAGGATGGATGGATGAAAGGGTGGATGGAAGGATGAAAGGGTAGATGGATGAGGGATGGATGTATGGATGGATAAAAGGTTGCATGAATGAATGATGGATGGATTTGTGAAAAGGTGGGTGGATGAGTGATGGGTGAATGGATGGATGTAAGGGTGGATGGATGAAGGATGGATGGAAGGATGAAAGTGTGGATAGATGGATGAAGGATGGATGTATGGATGGATAAAAGGTTGTATGGATGAATGATGGATGGATGGATGTGTGAAAAGGTGGGGGATGAATGATGGATGGGTGGGTGGGTGGATGGATGAAAGGGTGGGTGGATGAAGGATGGATGTATGGATGAAAGTGTGGATGGATATATGGATGGAATAATGAAAGGGAGGATGGATGAAGGATGGATGTATGGATGGAAGGATGAAAGGGTGGATGGATGAAGGATGGATGGATGGGTGGATGGATAAAAGGTTGCATGGATGAATGATGGATGGATGTGTGAAAAGGTGGGTGGAAGAATGATGGATGGATGGACGGGTGGATAGGTAAAGGATGTATGGATGGAAGGATGAAAGGGTGGATGGATGATGGATGTATGGATGAAAAAAAGGTTGCATGGATGAATGATGGATGGATGGATGGATGTGTGAAAAGGTGGATGTGTGGATGGACGGGTGGATAGGTAAAGGATGGAAGTATGGATGGAAGGATGAAAGGGTGGATGGATGAAGGATGGATGGATGTGTGGAAGTGTGGGTGGATGAATGATGAATGGATGGATGTGATGAGGTCTAACAGGCGCATTTATGGTTGTCGATAGTTGTTTATGATGAGGAGTACCAGTTTATAGAATCTTTTGTCGGAAGGGGGTCCTTACGCCTAAAAAAGTTTTACAAGGGGGTCTCGGCATCAAAAAGTTTGAAGACCTCTGGTGTAGAGTGAAGTGATGTAGTTTAGAGTGGAGCGGAGTACAGTGGCTTAGAGAGCAGTGGTGTGGATTACAGTTGTGCAAAGTAGAATAGAGTGACACGGATTGCAATGACGTAGAATGCAATGGTGTAAAGTGCAGTTGGATCAAGTGTAGTATCATAAAGTAGAGTTTTGCAGAGTAGAGTATAGATGCGCAGAGTGCAGTGTTGCAAAGTAGAGTGCCATAGAGTGCAGAGGTGTAGAGTAGAGTGGCGTACATTGCATTGGCATAGAGTGCAGTGGCACAGTGTAGAGTGGTGCAGAGGAGAGTGGCACAGAGAGCAGTGGCATAGAGTACAGTTGTGCAGAGTAGAATAGTGACATAGAGTGCAGTGATGTAGAATGCAATGGTGTAGAGTGCAGTGGCGTGTAGTCGCATAAAGTAGTGTTGCAGACTAGAATATATTGGCGTGGAGTGCAGTGGTGCAGGGTAGAGTAGCATAGAGTGCAGTGGTATGGAGTACAGGGGATTTGAGTCAAGTGGCACAGAGTGGAGTGATTTAGAGTGGTATAGAGTGCAGCAGCGTTAAGTGGAGCAGAGTAGAGTGCAGGGGCTTA